>NC_141877.1:309915529-310215529 GCF_056163025.1 Triticum urartu
TCAAGAAACAAGCAATCGAGAACTAGGTCAAGCGTATTCGCTCCCTTGTAATCGAAACTCAAGCAATACAACCAGAAGCAGGACGTAGGCTTTTACCTCGTTGAGAGGGGTCGGACCTAGTTGCGATGGCTCCACGCTTAAGTCCTTTCACTAGGGCATCTGCCGTGTTAAATCCATGACAGTTAGCGTCAACCGTGGGGCCAGAGCATAGTGGTTTCGAGTTCTTGAAGGGCGGTTTCTCAGGGATCAAGGGATACGCCGTGGTCCGGATGACCAAGAGTCGTCACGACAAGCTCTACATCGAGGATGCTTGTTGGAGTCCCGATGCTGACTCAATCAAGTACTGGTACCAGGTCCACTTCGGTGCAATGCATGTCTTCATCGGCAAGATTGGAGAGTCGGAGCCTGAGCCGAACATCTGCACTGACACGGTCGAGATGGCTCAGCGCGCATGACCCGCCAAGATCCAACCCACCAGGAAGTCTATTTTCATTGGTTTTGTTCATGGAGCGGATCTCAAAGAAGGTTCGATATCAGGTGGAGAGATATCCATCTACTCAAGTGATGAGTCCTCAATCGGCGAAACCGAATCGTTCTATCAATTGCAAGATGGCGGGCTTGGGGGTGATACGTCTCCGTCGTATCTACTTTTCCAAACACTTTTGCCCTTGTTTTGGACTCTAACTTGTATGATTTGAATGGAACTAACCTGGACTGACGCTGTTTTCAGCAGAATTACCTTGGTGTTGTTTTATGTGCAGAAAGCAAATATTCTCGGAAAGTCCTGAAACTCCACGGAATACCTTAGAAAAAATAATAAAAAATCCTCGCCAAATATGAAGACCAGGGGGCCCACACCCTTTCCACGAGGGTGGGCCCCCCCTAGGGCGCGCCCCCTACCTCGTGGGCCCCCTGTTGACCCTCCGACGCCAACTCCAACTCTATATATTTGCTTTCGGAGAGAGAAAAATCAGAGAGAAGAAATCATCGCGTTTTATGATACGGAGCCGCCGCCAAGCCCTAAAACCTCTCGGAAGGGCTGATCTGGAGTCCGTTCGGGGCTCCGGAGAGGGGGGTTCGTCGCCGTCGTCATCATCAACCATCCTCCATCACCAATTTCATGATGTTCACCGCGTGCGTGAGTAATTGCATCGTAGGCTTGCTGGACGGTGATGGGTTGGATGAGATTTATCATGTAATCGAGTTAGTTTTGTTAGGGTTTGATCCCTAGTATCCACTATGTTGTGAGATTGATGTTGCTATGACTTTGCTATGCTTAATGCTTGTCACTAGGGCCCGAGTGCCATGATTTTAGATCTGAACCTATTATGTTTTCATGAATATATGTGAGTTCTTGATCCTATCTTGCAAGTCTATAGTCACCTACTATGTGTTATGATCCGGCAACCCCGAAGTGACAATAATTGGGACCACTCCCGGTGATGACCATAGTTTGAGGAGTTCATGTATTCACTATGTGTTAATGCTTTGTTCCGGTTCTCTATTAAAAGGAGGCCTTAATATCCCTTAGTTTCCAATAGGACCCCGCTGCCATGGGAGGGTAGGACAAAAGATGTCATGCAAGTTCTTTTCCATAAGCACGTATGGCTATATACGGAATACATGCCTACATTACATTGACGAACTGGAGCTAGTTCTGTGTCACCCTATGTTATGACTGTTACATGATGAACCGCATCCGGCATAATTATCCATCACTGATCCGGTGCCTACGAGTTTTCCATATACTGGTTTACGCTTATTTACTTTCCCGCTTTTACTGTTACAATCACTACAAAATACCAAAAACATTACTTTTGCTGTCTTTACTTTTGTTGCCGCTACCACCACCATCATATTACTGTGCTACTAAACACTTTGCTGCAGATACTAAGTTTCCAGGTGTGGTTGAATTGACAACTCAGCTGCTAATACTTGAGAATATTCTTTGGCTCCCCTTGTGTCGAATCGATAAATTTGGGTTAAATACTCTACCCTCGAAAACTGTTGCGATCCCCTATACTTGTGGGTTATCAAGACCTTTTTCTGGCGCCGTTGCCGGGGAGCGTAGCTCTATTCTTTGAGTCACTTGGGATTTATATCTGCTGGACACTATGAAGAACTTGAGAGATCCAAAAACCAAGATCTATCCCTCAACTACGAGGGGAGGTAAGGAACTGCCATCTAGCTCTGCACTTGATTCACCTTCTGCTATGAGTAAGTTAGCGACACCTACACCTGCTTCTGCTATTCGTTCCGATATGTCGCATGTTATTGATGATGCCACTTCTACTATGCATGATACTTATGATGAAACTGCTTCTATGCCTGATACTACTGTGCCCCTTAGTGAATTTCTTGAAGAACAAATTGCTAGGGCTAGAGAAAGAGAAATTGATGAAACTGAATACGATGATGATAGTGATGATGAAAATATGTCTGTTATTCCTGAAGGTTATCTTTTTGATAAAGATTCTTCTTTAGCTATTTTAGCCTGCAAAGATAGATATGAGCTTAAAAGGTTATTAATTAAATGGAACAAAGAATCACTTAGAGATAAAATGAAACCCGATCCTGCTTTTGCTACTTCACCTATATGTGTTCCTGATAAAGATTATGAATTCTCTGTTGATCCTGATATAATTACTTTGGTTGAATCTGATCCGTTTTATGGCTATGAATCTGAAACTGTTGTGGCACATCTTACTAAGTTAAATGACATAGCTGCCCTGTTCACTAATAATGAGAGATCACGTTACCTCTATTTACTCAAAATATTTCCGTTCTCATTAAAGGGTGATGCTAACATATGGTTTAATTCCCTTGATCCTGGTTGTGTGCGTAGTCCCCAGGATATGATTTATTACTTCTCTGCTAAATATTTCCCTGCTCATAAGAAACAAGCTGCTTTGAGGGAAATATACAATTTCGTGCAAATTAAAGAAGAGAGTCTCCCACAAGCTTGGGGGAGGCTTCTCAAGTTACTTAATGCTTTGCCTGATCATCCTCTTAAGAAACCTGAAATACTTGATATCTTTTATAATGGACTAACCGATGCTTCCAGAGATTACCTGGATAGTTGTGCTGGTTCTCTTTTTAGGGAAAGAACACCAGATGAAGCTGAAATTCTATTGAATAATATGTTGACAAATGAAAATAATTGGGCAGCTCCTGAGCCAGCTCCTGAGCTAGCTCCCGCTCCAATTAATGATCCTATTCCTAAACCAACTCCAAAGAAGAGAGGTGTTCTATTTCTCAGTCCCGAAGATATGCAAGAGGCAAAGAAATCTATGGATGAAAAAGGTATTAAAGCTGAAGATGTTAAGAATTTACCTCCTATTGAAGAAATACATGGTGTTAATATACCGCCTGTTGACGAAGTATATGATCTTAATCCTTTATTCATTGAGGAACCTCCCGATATCCCGACACAGGTAGTAAAGGTAAACTCTCTCTCTCTATAGATTTTATGAAGGTGATATCCCTCACTATAAGTCTGCTAGGCAATGCTTTGATGAGTTTGATAATTTTATTGTCAAACAAGAAAATTTCAATGCTTATTTTGGTAGACAATTGAAATATGATTCTGATATAATTAAATACTTGGGTGATTATATGGCTAATATTAGAGGTGAACTTAAACTTGCTAGCAAACATGCTTCTACGGTTACCACTCAAGTAGAACAAGTACTTAAGGCTCAAAAAGAATTTCTCAATGAAATGAATAGTAAGAAAAATGATTATGCTGTTAGAGTGGCTACTAGAACTGGTAGAATGACTCAGGAACCTTTGTATCCTGAAGGCCACCCTAAGAGAATCGAGCAAGATTCTCAGAGAAATAATATTGATGTTCCTAATTCTTCTAAAAAGAAGAAGAAGAAAAATGATAGAACTGTGCAAACTTCTAGTGAACCTATTGCTGAACCACCTGATAATCCAAATGATATTTCTATGTCTGATGCTGAAACACAATCTGATAATGAACATGAACCTAGTAAAAATATTAATGATGATGTTCATGATGATGCTCAACCTAGTAATGATAATGATGTAGAAATTGAACCTGCTATTGATCTTGATAACCCACAATCAAAGAATCAACGTTATGATAAAAGAGACTTTGTTGCTAGGAAACATGGGAAAGAAAGAGAACCTTGGGTTCAGAAACCCATGCCTTTTCCTCCGAAACCATCCAAGAAGAAGGATGATGAGGATTTTGAGCGCTTTGCTGAAATGATTAGGCCTATCTTTTTACGTATGCGATTGACTGATGTGCTCAAAACAAATCCTTATGCTAAATATATGAAGGATATCATTAATAATAAAAGAAAGATACCGAAAGCTGAAATTTCCACCATGCTTGCTAATTATACTTTTAAGGGTGGAATACCAAAGAAACTTGGAGATCCCGGAGTACCTACTATACCTTGCTCCATTAAAAGAAATTATATTAAAACTGCTTTATGTGATCTTGGAGCCGGTGTTAGTGTTATGCCTCTCTCTTTATATCGTAGACTTGACTTGAATAAGTTGACACCTACTGAAATATCTTTGCAAATGGCTGATAAATCAACTGCTATACCTGTCAGTATTTGTGAGGACGTGCCCGTTGTGGTTGTAAATGTTACTATTTTAACGGACTTTGTTATTCTTGATATTCCCAAAGATGATAGTATGTCTATTATTCTTGGAAGACCTTTTCTTAATACTGCAGGGGCTGTTATTGATTGCAACAAAGGCAATGTCACTTTTCATGTTAATGGTAATGAGCATACGGTACACTTTCCGAGGAAACAACCTCAAGTTCATAGTATCAACTCTATTGGAAAAATTCCATCGATTATATTTGGAGGTTTTGAATTCCCTCTTCCTACTGTCAAGAAGAAATATGATATTCTTATTATTGGGGATGTGCATATCCCCGTTGAGGTAACTTAGTGTTATTCGAAATTTCTCCGGTTTCATGATTATCGAAATGAGTTTGTTAACAAGACTTGATCAACCTTGTTAGTGGATTCTTTTTGATAAGCATGAGATGGATGAAACTAGAAGCACAAGCTTCTGTACCCTCTTTGTATTTTCTGTAATTTAGTAGAAATAAAGTAAAAATAGTATTTTTCTGTCTGTTTCCTGACTTATCCGTGCAATATAAAAATATCCCGAAAATAAAAGTCCTCAGAAAGCCATGCCAATTTAATATGATTTTTTCGGGAATATTTGAGGATTTACTGTGCAAACATTACCGCGGGAGGAGCTGCCACCTAGCCACGAGGGTGGTGGGCACGCCCCCTGCCTCGTGGGCCCACGGTGGCCCTCCTCCACTTATCCCAGCACCGATCTTCTTCCTCTGCCTCACACAAACCCGAAAAACCAACTCAAGCACGAGTTCCAGCCACTTTTGCTGTGATTTTCGATCTCCTTGCTCAAAGCACCTCTCGCAAAACTGCTTGGGGAGATTGTTCCTTGGTATGTGACTCCTCCATTGGTCCAATTAGTTTTTGTTCTAGTGCTTTATTCATTGCAAATTTATGCTGCATAGGTGACCATGTTCTTGAGCTTGCATGTCAAATTTATATGGTTCCAAGTAGCTTTGATGCATGATATAGGCTCTAGGCACTTGTGGGAGTAGTTGCTATCAGTTTTATTGAGTTTGGTTTACTTTTATTTTGAAGTTACTAAAATTTCAGAATTTTTCAGAGAAAAACAATATGCTTAGGAAGATGTTCCAAGGTAGTTCCTCTAAGAAGCAAGGACCCAAGATTGCTATGCGCGATGCTGACGAGGATCCACCAAGAGACGCTCTAGTACGGCCTTGCGAATGGCCGTCGGGAAATTTTATGGACTGTGCGGGAATTAAAGAAGAATTCAAAGCATATTTGCGCAATGCCGGTCTTGAGGAATTTGAGGCCAACAAATGCCCCCAGTATCATGATCTCACAAGTTCATTTGTGAGGAGGTTTGAGTATTCATCTTCGCGTAATTCTCCTTTAGTCATGTTTGATCTTTATGATAAATCTTATAGAATAGACTTAGAGGATTTCACTCTTGCGTGCAAACTTCCATCATGGGGCAGTATTAGGGATCCCCCTAAATCTGAATTTAGAAACTTTCTTGCTAGTATAACTGTGGGGGAATTCAGAGACATAACGCAGGCTACCATAGGGATCATTCACCTTCCTGCTATACATTATTTTGCTCTCTTTGTCAGTAGATGCATAAATGCTAAGGATGAAGCATGTCACATGTGTGTCCCTGATCTTAGCATTCTTAGGAGTGCTGTGTTAGGAGACCAATCTTATCATATGGGAGCCATTGTAGCTCGTAGGTTGCATCATAATAGACATAATGGAGATTTCTCTGGAGGAATTTACGCAACCCGCTTAGCTCATTTTCTTGAAATAGACATTCACGAGGGTGATATGGAGTTGCCTCCTGCATATTTAGATTATAACTCTATGGCTTCGCACCAGTTTGTCGAGAGGCCTGAATCACCTCTCTTATATCGCTTAATTTTTGATAAATGACGTGTTTTCCGTATTACTCTCCCTGCTCCTGCCTTCTTTGATTCACAGACAAAAGGAAGATATGTTATTACCAGAGAGGAGGCAGAAGAGTACGAGAGGAGAGCGGAGGCAGCTCGACTCCACGCTGCAGCTCAGCAGGTGATAACCGCTGCACAACAGTATGATCCCAACTATTCCTCCTCATCACAGTACGACCCCAACAACTATTATTATGGATATCTGCCAGGCCAGCCGTGGCCATAGACCAACCTAGGCCAAAAGCCTAAGCTTGGGGGAGTACGTATTTCTCACCGACATTACATTTATGTTCACACACACTCATTGCTAGATGTCGGTGCTCATACTTTTTCACTGTAATATCCATGCTAGTTTATTTTCCTTTTCCTGCTTTCTTCTTGTGTGTTTAGTAAACCTTAAGAAAAACCAAAAAATTAGTAGTAATTTACTTTCCTGCTGTAGGAGTAATTAAAAAGAAAACCCAAAAAAAATATTTCCCGCTCTTCTTTTGCTTGTTGGGAGCTTTCCTATGTAAATAGTTTTATTTTCTTTTCTTTTCTTTGGGGGTCAGTAGGAGAAGACCATAATTAAATTGTTTAAGTGGCTCTTATATGCATTATTGTTGATTTAACCCAGAGCCCATATTTCCTTGTCTTCTCCTGTTTCTTGAATGCTCGCAGATTTCAGCTTAGTCCAATGCACGTGCACTCTTATTATTATTCACACCGTTCGGTCGTGCAAGTGAAAGGCAATTATGATGATATATGATGGACTGACTGAGATGAGAAAAGCTGGTATGAACTCGACCTCTTTTGTTTTTGTAAATATGATGAGCCCGTCGTTCTTGATTCAGCTTATTATGAATAAACATGTTTGCAATGACAATTAGAGATCATAGTTGCTTGTGCCATGCTTGATTAGCTATGAGTTATAATGATTTACCTTGTGTGCCAACATGCTATTGAGATGACTATGATGTGGTATGATGGGGTGGTATCCTCCTTTGAATGATTTAAGTGACTTGACTTGGCACATGTTCACGCATGTAGTTGAAAAAAATCAACATAGCCTTCATGATATTTATGTTCATGGTGGATTATATACTACTCATGCTTGCATCCAATGCTTATGAATTTAATGCATGTACATGGCTGTTGTCGCTCTCTAGTTGGTCGCTTCCCAGTCTTTTTCTAGCCTTCACCTGTATTAAGCGGGAATACTGCTTGTGCATCCAATCCCTTAAACCCCAAAGTTATTCCAGATGAGTCCACTATACCTTCCTATATGCGGTATTTACCTGTCGTTCCAAGTAAATTTGTATGTGCCAAACTCTAAACCTTCAAATAAACATTCTGTTTTGTATGCTCGAATAGCTCATGTATCAACAAAGGCTGTCCTTATCTTCCGTGTTAGGCGGGTTATTCTCAAGAGGAGTGGACTCCGCTCCTCACTCACGAGAAAATGGCTGGTCACCGGGATGCCCAGTCCCATGCTTTATGCAAACTAAATCAAAATTAATTGCAAACAAAACCCCCCCTAGGACCTGATGTATGTTGGAGGCACTCGTTGTTTCGAGCAAGCCATGGATTGATGCTTGTTGGTGGAGGGGGAGTATAAACTTTACCATTCTGTTTGGGAACTGCCTATAATGTGTTTAGCATGGAAGATATCGCCATCTCTTAGTTGTTATATTGACAATGAAAGTATACCGCTCAAAATACAATTTATCTCTATTTCAAAACTGAGCTCTGGCACCTCTACAAATCCCTTCTTCCCTCTGTGAAGGGCCTATCCATTTACTTTTATGTTGAGTCATCACCCTCTTATTAAAGAGCACTAGCTGGAGAGCACATATGTTATTTGCATTCATCACTATTAATCTATGTTGGGTATGACTATGATTGGATCTCTTTTACCATGAATTACAATGTCTAGTCAATCCTTGATCTTTAAAGGTGCTCTGCATTTATGTTTTGCGGTCTCAGAAAGGGCTAGCGAGATACCATCTTGTTATATCATATTATGATTGTTTTGAGAAAGTGTTGTTATCCGAGATTTATTATTATGACTTGCTAGTTGATTATGCTATTGATACGAGTAAATGTGAGACCTGAGAATTATTGCAAATGTGGTTAGTTATGATCTATGCTGAAAACTTGAATGCTGGCTTGACATAGTTACAACAACAAGAGCAAACAGAGTTTGTAAAAGTTTTTCTTTCTTTCTTTCAGTTTTTCAACTGAATTGCTTGAGGACAAGCAAGGGTTTAAGCTTGGGGGAGTTGATACGTCTCCGTCGTATCTACTTTACCAAACACTTTTTCCCTTGTTTTGGACTCTAACTTGTATGATTTGAATGGAACTAACCTGGACTGACGCTGTTTTCAGCAGAATTACCTTGGTGTTGTTTTATGTGCAGAAAGCAAATATTCTCGTAAAGTCCTGAAACTCCACGGAATACCTTAGAATAAAAAATCCTCGCCAAATATGAAGACCAGGGGCCCCACACCCTTTCCACGAGGGTGGGGGGCGCGCCCCCCCTAGGGCGCGCCCCCCTACCTCGTGGGCCCCCTGTTGACCCTCCGACGCCAACTCCAACTCTATATATTTGCTTTCGGAAAGAAAAAAATCAGGGAGAAGAAATCATCGCGTTTTACGATACGGAGCTGCCGCCAAGCCCTAAAACCTCTCGGGAGGGCTGATCTGGAGTCCGTTCGGGGCTCCGGAGAGGGGGATTCGTCGCCGTCGTCATCATCAACCATCCTCCATCACCAATTTCATGATGCTCACCGCCGTGCGTGAGTAATTGCATCGTAGGCTTGCTGGACGGTGATGGGTTGGATGAGATTTATCATGTAATCGAGTTAGTTTTGTTAGGGTTTGATTCCTAGTATCCACTATGTTCTGAGATTGATGTTGCTATGACTTTGCTATGCTTAATGCTTGTCACTAGGGCCCGAGTGCCATGATTTCAGATCTGAACCTATTATGTTTTCATGAATATATGTGAGTTCTTGATCCTATCTTGCAAGTCTATAGTCACCTACTATGTGTTATGATCCGGCAACCCCGAAGTGACAATAATCGGGACCACTCCCGGTGATGACCATAGTTTGAGGAGTTCATGTATTCACTATGTGTTAATGCTTTGTTCTGGTTCTCTATTAAAAGGAGGCCTTAATATCCCTTAGTTTCCAATAGGACCCCGCTGCCACGGGAGGGTAGGACAAAAGATGTCATGCAAGTTCTTTTCCATAAGCACGTATGACTATATACGGAATACATGCCTACATTACATTGACGAACTGGAGCTAGTTCTGTGTCACCCTATGTTATGACTGTTACATGATGAACCGCATCCGGCATAATTATCCATCACTGATCCGGTGCCTACGACTTTTCCATATACTGGTTTACGCTTATTTACTTTCCCGCTTTTACTATTACAATCACTATAAAATACCAAAAACATTACTTTTGCTGTCTTTACTTTTGTTGCCGCTACCACCACTATCATATTACTGTGCTACTAAACACTTTGCTGTAGATACTAAGTTTCCAGGTGTGAATTGACAACTCAGCTGCTAATACTTGAGAATATTCTTTGGCTCCCCTTGTGTCGAATCAATAAATTTGGGTTAAATACTCTACCCTCGAAAACTGTTGCGATCCCCTATACTTGTGGGTTATCAGGGGCTGTTCCGTTGGCGACAGTATTCCAGACTCCTATGAACTGCCGAGCAGGGCTGCTATTTTAATGGCTGGTACACAACAGATGTTTAATTCATCAACTGCTGCGGCTATGACCTCTAGTTCAACGGCTGCTGCGACGGCCGGGGCGAGGGGCTCTGTGCGCCCGACGACTCAGGTTTTATCTGAACTTCTGGATGCTCTGGCGACTCTCTTAGCCGTAGAGGTGACTCCGGCGACTCAAGCACAACACAAGGTGGAAGTTGCGAAACTACGGGATGAGGTAGCTCAGGCTAAAGAGGAGCTTAATGCTGAGAATGCTAGGATGGCAACAGAGCGAGCCGCGTTGGAGGCCGAGTCCCAAAGGATCCAAGCAGAAACTTTTCGGTTAAATCTCGACCAGAACGCCTCAAACGCCGTTATGCGAATAAGGCACCAGAGCCAGCTACCCCCAGAGTTTGAGGCAGGGAATCTTTTCAATATGCCTAGGGCAGGAACAAGCAACCCGCCCGGCGTGACCCGGGCCGCTGAGGCGCCCGTGGCCAGGGTGGCGGCCCAACCGTGTGTAACAGACCCGCCTCATTTGAATCTAAACTCGCCTCAGTAGGTGTTAACACTGCCGGGTCATTTTTCCAACCCCCTGGATAATATGATTGCTGCGGCTTCGTGGCTGGCAGCTCTCCAGGTGGAGGGCGAGTCTCCCGCGATGATTGAAGCCCGAAAGGCTGTGGAGCTTCTTCAGACAGCGATAACTCAGCAGGCGGCTTACTCGTACAACCGTGAGTGAATTCATTCAACTCCTTGCCAGAGTCGAAGTTATAACCGACGCATTGAGTTGCTGGCAGTTTCCAGCAGCGAGCGGCACCGTAACCCGCAGCGGGATGGCAACAATGTTCAGGCCTTATTGGATCAAGCAGATCATGTCAAGAGGCAAAGCTGGCAGCTCAATTAGCGGCTCATCAACAGCTCCAGCGTAACCCTTCAGCGTGTGCAGAAGCCGGGATGACTTCCAGGATAGTGGGGGTTCCATGCCTAGCACTGGCTCTTCGCAACGAGCGATTGCCTAAAGATTTCAAGGATCCTCAGAAGGTGGCTAATTATACAGCCGATCAACCTCCTAAGGCTTGGATTGAGAGCTATGAGCTAGCTATGGAGATGTTGGATGTCAATGACGCTGTGTGTGCCAAGTACTTCACCATGATGTTGGATGGGCCAGCTCGAACCTGGTTGAAGGGATTGCCCCCAATTCTGTCAATTTGTGGGCAGAGTTGAAAGCGCGTTTTATTCAGAATTTCAAAGGCACGTGCAAACAGCCACTGCCGATCATCGACCTGGACACTTGTTGAAGGAAATATTCCCTAGAGGCAATAATAAAGTTATTATTTATTTCCTTATATCATGATAAATGGTTATTATTCATGCTATAATTGTATTAACCAGAAACATGATACATGTGTGAATACATAAACAAACAGAGTGTCACTAGTATGCCTCTACTTGACTAGCTCGTTAATCAAAGGTGGTTATGTTTCCTAACCATAGCCATGAGTTGTCATTTGATTAACGAGATCACATCATTAGGAGAATGATGTGATTGACATGACCCATTCCATTAGCTTAGCACTTGATCGTTTAGTTTGTTGTTGTTGCTTTCTTCATGACTTATACATGTTCCTATGACAATGAGATTATGCAACTCCCGTTTACCGGAGGAACACTTTGTGTGCTACCAAACGCCACAACGTAACTGGGTGATTATAAAGGTGCTCTATAGGTGTCTCCAAAGGTACTTGCTGGGTTGGCGTATTTCGAGATTAGGATTTGTCACTCCGATTGTCGGAGAGGTATCTCTGGGCCCACTCGGTAATGCACATCACTTAAGCCTTGCAAGCATTGCAACTAATGAGTTAGTTGCGGGATAATGTATTACGGAACGAGTAAAGAGACTTGCCGGTAATGATATTGAACTAGGTATTGAGATACCGACGATCGAATCTCGGGCAAGTAACATACCGATGACAAAAGGAACAACGTATGTTGTTATGCGGTCTGACCGATAAAGATCTTCGTAGAATATGTGGGAGCCAATATGAGCATCCAGGTACCGCTATTGGTTATTGATCGGAGACGTGTCTCGGTCATGTCTACATAGTTCTCAAACCCGTAGGGTCCGCACGCTTAAAGTTTCGATGACGGTTATATTATCAGTTTGTGAGTTTTGATGTACCGAAGGTTGTTCGGAGTTCCGGATGTGATCACGGACATGACAAGGAGTCTCAAAATGGTCGAGACATGAATATTGATATATTGGAAGCCTATATTTGGATATCGGAAGTGTTCCGGGTGAAACCGGAATTTTACCGGAGTACCGAGGGGTTACCGGAACCCCCCGGGGATTAATGGGCCATAGTGGGCCTTAGTGGAGAAGAGGAGAGGCGGCCAGGGCAGGGCTGCATGCCCCTCCCCCTAGTCCGAATAGGACAAGGAGAAGGGGGCGGCGCCCCCCTTCCTTCCTCTCTCCATCCTCTTCCCCCCTTCTCCTAATCCAACAAGGAAGGGAGGGAGTCCTACTCCCGATGGGAGTAGGACTCCTCTTGGCCCGCCTCCTCCTGGCCGGCCGCACCTCCCCCCCTTGCTCCTTTATATACGAGGGCAGGGGGCACCCCATAGACACAACAATTGATTTGATCTTTTAGCCGTGTGCGGTGCCCCCCTCCACCATAGTCCACCTTGATAATATTGTAGCGGTGCTTAGGCGAAGCCCTGTGTCGGTAGAACATCATTGTCGTCACCACGTTGTCGTGCTGACGAAACTCTCCCTCAACACTCGGTTGGATCGTAGTTCGAGGGACGTCATCGGGCTGAACGTGTGCTGAACTCGGAGGTGCCGTACGTTCGGTACTTGATCAGTCAGATCGTGAATACGTACGACTACATCAACCGCGTTGTGCTAACGCTTCTGCTTTCGGTCTACGAGGGTACGTGGACAACACTCTCCCCTCTCGTTGCTATGCATCACCATGATCTTGCATGTGCGTAGGAATTTTTTTGAAATTACTACGTTCCCCAACAGTGGTATCAGAGCCTGGTTTTATGCGTAGATGTCATATGTACGAGTAGAACACAAGTGAGTTGTGGGCGATATAAGTCATACTGCTTACCAGCATGTCATACTTTGGTTTGGCGGTGTTGTTGGATGAAGCGGCCCGGACCGACATTACGCGTACGCTTACGCGAGACTGGTTCTACCGATGTGCTTTGCACACAGGTGGCTGGCGGGTGTCAGTTTCTCTAACTTTAGTTAAACCGAGTGTGGCTATGCCCGGTCCTTGCGAAGGTTAAAATAGCACCAACTTGACAAACTATCGTTGTGGTTTTGATGCGTAGGTAAGAACGGTTCTTGCTCAGCCCGTAGCAGCCACGTAAAACTTGCAACAATAAAGTAGAGGACGTCTAACTTGTTTTTGTAGGGCATGTTGTGATGTGATATGGTCAAAGCATGATGCTAAATTTTATTGTATGAGATGATCATGTTTTGTAACCGAGTTATCGGCAACTGGCAGGAGCCATATGGTTGTCGCTTTATTGTATGCAATGCAATCGCCCTGTAATGCTTTACTTTATCACTAAGCGGTAGCGATAGTCGTGGAAGCATAAGATTGGCGAGATGACAACGATGCTATGATGGAGATCAAAGTGTCGCGCCGGTGACTATGGTGATCATAACGGTGCTTCGGAGATGAAGATCACAAGCACAAGATGATGATGACCATATCATATCACTTATATTGATTGCATCTGATGTTTATCTTTTATGCATCTTATCTTGCTTTGATTGACGATAGCATTATCAGATGATCTCTCACTAAATTTCAAGATAAAAGTGTTCTCCTTGAGTATGCACCGTTGCCAAAGTTCGTCGTGCCCAGACACCACGTGATGACCGGGTGTGATAAGCTCTACGTCCATCTACAATGGGTGCAAGCCAGTTTTGCACACGCAGAATACTCAGGTTAAACTTGACGAGCCTAGCATATGCAGATATGGCCTCAGAACACTGAGACCGAAAGGTCGAGCATGAATCATATAGTAGATACGATCAACATAGTGATGTTCACCATTGAAAGCTACTCCATTTCACGTGATGATCGGTTATGGTTTAGTTGATATGGATCACGTGATCACTTAGAGGATTAGAGAGATGTCTATCTAAGTGGGAGTTCTTAAGTAATATGATTAATTGAACTTAATTTTATCATGAACTTAGTACCTGATAGTATCTTGCTTGTCTATGTTGTTTATAGATAGATGGCCCATGCTATTGTTCCGTTGAATTTTAATGCGTTCCTTGAGAAAGCAAAGTTGAAAGATGATGGTAGCAATTACACGGACTGGGTCCGTAACTTGAGGATTATCCTCATTGCTGCATAGAAGAATTACGTCCTGGAAGCACCGCTAGGTGCCAAACCTGCTGCAGGAGCAACACCAGATGTTATGAACGTCTGGCAGAGGAAAGCTGATGACTACTCAATAGTTCAGTGTGCCATGCTTTATGGCTTAGAACCGGGACTTCAACGACGTTTTGAACGTCATGGAGCATATGAGATGTTCCAGAAGTTGAAGTTAATATTTCAAAAGAACGCCCGGATTGAGAGATATGAAGTCTCCAATAAGTTCTACAGCTGCAAGATGGAGGAGAATAGTTCTGTCAGTGAGCATATACTCAAGATGTCTGGGTACTGCAATCACTTGATTCAACTGGGAGTTAATCTTCCGGATGATAGCGTCATTGACAGAATTCTTCAATCACTGCCACCAAGCTAGAAAAGCTTCATGATGAACTATAACATGCAAGGGATGGATAAGACGATTCCCGAGCTCTTTGCAATGCTAAAGGCTGCGGAGGTAGAAATCAAGAAGGAGCATCAAGTGTTGATGGTCAATAAGACCACCAGTTTCAAGAAAAAGGGCAAAGGGAAGAAGAAGGGAAACTTCAAAAAGAACAGCAAACAAGTTGTTGCTCAAGAGAAGAAACCCAAGTCTGGACCTAAGCCTGAGACTGAGTGCTTCTACTGCAAGCAGACTGGTCACTGGAAGCGGAACTGCCCCAAGTATTTGGCGGATAAGAAGGATGGCAAGGCGAACAAAGGTATATGTGATATACATGTTATTGATGTGTACCTTACCAAAACTCGCAGTAGCACCTGGGTATTTGATACTGGTTCTGTTGCTAATATTTGCAACTCAAAACAGGGACTACGGATTAAGCGAACATTGGCCAAGGACGAGGTGACGATGCGCGTGGGAAACGGTTCCAAAGTCGATGTGATCGTCGTCGGCACGCTACCTCTACATCTACCTTCGGGATTAGTATTAGACCTAAATAATTGTTATTTGGTGCCAGCGTTGAGCATGAACATTATATCTGGATCTTGTTTGATGCGAGACGGTTATTCATTTAAATCAGAGAATAATGGTTGTTCTATTTATATGAGTAATATATTTTATGGTCATGCACCCTTGATGAGTGGTCTATTTTTGATGAATCTCGATAGTAGTGATACACATATTCATAATGTTGAAGCCAAAAGATGCAGAGTTGATAATGATAGTGCAACTTATTTGTGGCACTGCCGTTTAGGTCATATCGGTATAAAGCGCATGAAGAAACTCCATACTGATGGACTTTTGGAACCACTTGATTATGAATCACTTGGTACTTGCGAACCGTGCCTCATGGGCAAGATGACTAAAACGCCGTTCTCCGGAACTATGGAGCGAGCAACTGATTTATTGGAGATCGTACATACTGATGTATGTGGACCAATGAACATTGAGGCTCGCAGCGGGTATCGTTATTTTCTCACCTTCATAGATGATTTAAGCATTTATGGGTATATCTACTTAATGAAACATAAGTCTGAAACATTTGAAAAGTTCAAAGAATTTCAGAGTGAAGTTGAAAATCATCGTAACAAGAAAATAAAGTTTCTACTATCTGATCGTGGAGGAGAATATTTGAGTTACGAGTTTGGTCTACATTTGAAACAATGCAGAATAGTTTTGCAACTCACGCCACCCGGGACACCACAGCGTAATGGTGTGTCCGAACGTCGTAATCATACTTTACTAGATATGGTGCGATCTATGATGTCTCTTACTGATTTACCACTATCATTTTGGGGTTATGCTTTAGAGACGGCCGCATTCACGTTAAATAGGGCACCATCGAAATCCGTTGAGACGACACCTTATGAATCATGGTTTGGCAAGAAACCAAAGTTTTCGTTTCTTAAAGTTTGGGGCTGCGATGCTTATGTGAAAAAGCTTCAACCTGATAAGCTCGAACCCAAATCGGAGAAATGTGTCTTCATAGGATACCCAAAGGAGACTGTTGGGTACACCTTCTATCATAGATCCGAAGGCAAGACATTCGTTGCTAAGAATGGATCCTTTCTAGAGAAGGAGTTTCTCTCGAAAGAAGTGAGTGGGAGGAAAGTAGAACTTGATGAGGTAACCATACCTGCTCCCTTATTGGAAAGTAGTTCATCACAGAAACCGGTTCCTATGACGTCTGTACCAATTAGTGAGGAAGTTAATGATGATGGTCATAGAACTTCAGATCAAGTTGTTAATGAACCTCGTAGGTCAACCAGAGTAAGATCCGCACTAGAGTGGTACGGTAATCCTGTTCTAGAGGTTATGTTACTAGACCATGACGAACCTACGAACTATGAAGAAGCAATGGTGAGCCCAGATTTCAAAAAATGACTTGAGGCCATGAAATCTGAGATGGGATCCATGTATGAGAACAAAGTGTGGACTTTGGTTGACTTGCCCGTTGATCGACAAGCCATCGAGAATAAATGGATCTTCAAGAAGAAGACAGATGCTGACGGTAATGTTACTATCTACAAAGCTCGACTTGTTGCAAAAGGTTTTCGACAAGTTCAAGGAGTTGACTACGATGAGACCTTCTCACCCGTAGCAATGCTTAAGTCCGTCCGAATCATGTTAGCAATTGCCGCATTTTATGATTATGAAATTTGGCAAATGGATGTAAAAACTGCATTCCTGAATGAATTTCTAGAAGAAGAGTTGTATATGATGCAACCTAAAGGTTTTATCGATCCAAAGGGAACTAACAATGTGTGCAAGCTCCAGCGATCCATTTATGGACTGGTGCAAGCCTCTCGGAGTTGGAATAAACGCTTTGATAGTGTGATCAAAGCATTTGGTTTTATACAGACTTTTGGAGAAGCCTATATTTACAAGAAAGTGAGTGGGAGCTCTGTAGCATTTTTGATATTATATGTGGGTGACATATTGTTGATTGGAAACGATATAGAATTTCTGGATAGCATAAAGGGATACTTGAATAAGAGTTTTTCAATGAAAGACCTCGGTGAAGCTGCTTATATATTGGGCATCAAGATCTATAGAGATAGATCAAGACGCTTAATTGGACTTTCACAAAGCACATACCTTGACAAAGTTTTGAAGAAGTTCAAAATGGATCAAGCAAAGAAAGGGTTTTTGCCTGTGTTACGAGGTGTGAAGTTGAGTAAGACTCAATGCCCGACCACTCCAGAAGATAGAGAGAAGATGAAAGATGTTCCCTATGCTTCAGCCATAGGCTCTATCATCTATGCAATGCCGTGTACCAGACCTGATGTGTGCCTTGCTATAAGTCTAGAAGGGAGGTACCAAAGTAATCCAGGAGTGGATCACTGGACAGCGGTCAAGAACATCCTGAAATACCTGAAAAGGACTAAGGATATGTTTCTCATTTATGGAGGTGACAAAGAGCTCATTGTAAATAGTTACGTTGATGCAAGCTTTGACACTGATCCGAACGATTCTAAATCGCAAACTGGATACGTGTTTACATTGAACGGTGGAGCTGTCAGTTGGTGCAGTTCTAAACAAAGCGTCGTGGCGGGATCTACGTGTGAAGCAGAGTACATAGCTGCTTCGGAAGTAGCAAATGAAGGAGTGGATGAAGGAGTTCATATCCGATCTAGGTGTCATACCTAGTGCATCGGGTCCAATGAAAATCTTTTGTGACAATACTGGAGCAATTGCCTTGGCGAAGGAATCCAGATTTCACAAAAGAACCAAGCACATCAAGAGACGCTCCAATTCCATCCGGGATCTAGTCCAGGTGGGAGACATAGAAATTTGCAAGATACATACATATCTGAATGTTGCAGACCCGTTGACTAAGCCTCTTCCACGAGCAAAACATGATCAGCACCAAGACTCCATGGGTGTTAGAATCATTACTGTGTAATCTAGATTATTGGCTCTAGTGCAAGTGGGAGACTGAAGGAAATATGCCCTAGAGGCAATAATAAAGTTATTATTTATTTCCTTATATCATGATAAATGGTTATTATTCATGCTAGAATTGTATTAACCGGAAACATGATACATGTGTGAATACATAAACAAACAGAGTGTCACTAGTATGCCTCTACTTGATCAGATCGTTAATCAAAGATGGTTATGTTTCCTAACCATAGACATGAGTTGTCATTTGATTAACGGGATCACATCATTAGGAGAATGATGTGATTGACATGACCCATTCCGTTAGCTTAGCACTTGATCGTTTAGTTTGTTGCTATTGCTTTCTTCATGACTTATACATGTTCCTATGACTATGAGATTATGCAACTCCCGTTTACCAGAGGAACACTTTGTGTGCTACCAAATGTCACAACGTAACTGGGTGATTATAAAGGTGATCTATAGGTGTCTCCAAAGGTACTTGTTGGGTTGGCGTATTTCGAGATTAGGATTTGTCACTCCGATTGTCGGAGAGGTACCTCTGGGCCCACTCGGTAATGCACATCACTTAAGCCTTGCAAGCATTGCAACTAATGAGTTAGTTGCGGGATGATGTATTACGGAACGAGTAAAGAGACTTGCCGGTAACGAGATTGAACTAGGTATTGAGATACCGCCGATCGAATCTCGGGCAAGTAACATACCGATGACAAAGGGAACAACGTATGTTGTTTTGCAGTCTGACCGATAAAGATCTTCATAGAATATGTGGGAGCCAATATGAGCATCCAGGTTCCACTATTGGTTATTGACCGGGGACATGTCTCGGTCATGTCTACATAGTTCTCGAACCCTTAGGGTCTGCACGCTTAAAGTTTTGATGACGGTTATATTATGAGTTTATGAGTTTTGATGTACCGAAGGTTGTTCGGAGTTCCGGATGTGATCACGGACATGACGAGGAGTCTCAAAATGGTCAAGACATGAAGATTGATATATTGGAAGCCTATATTTGGATATCGGAAGTGTTCCGGGTGAAATCAGAATTTTACCAGAGTACCGAGGGGTTACCGGAACCCCCCGGGGGATTCATGGGCCATAGTGGGCCTTAGTGGAGAAGAGGAGAGGTGGACAGGGCAGGGCCGCGCGCCCCTCCCCCTAGTACGAATAGGACAAGGAGAAGGGGCGGCGCCCCCCTTCCTTCCTCTCTCCCTCCTCTTTCCCCCCTTCTCCTAATCCAACAAGGAAGGGAGGGAGTCCTACTCCCGGTGGGAGTAGGACTCCTCCTGGCGCGCCTCCTCCTGGCCGGCTGCACCTCCCCCCTTGATCCTTTATATACGGGGGCAGGGGGGCACCCCATAGACACAACAATTGATTTGATCTTTTAGCCGTGTGCGGTGCCCCCCTCCACCATAGTCCACCTCGATAATACCGTAGCAGTGCTTAGGCGAAGCCCTGCGTCGGTAGAACATCATCATCGTCACACGCCGTCGTGCTGACGAAACTCTCCCTCAATACTCGGCTGGATCGGAGTTCGAGGGACGTCATCGGGCTGAACGTGTGCTGAACTCGGAGTTGCCGTACGTTCGGTACTTGATCGGTCGGATCGTGAAGACGTACAACTACATCAACCGCGTTGTGCTAACGCTTCCGCTTTCGGTCTATGAGGGTACGTGGACAACACTCTCCCCTCTCGTTGCTATGCATCACCATGATCTTGCGTGTGCGTAGGAATTTTTTTGAAATTACTACGTTCCCCAACACTTGTGTCCAGCGTGAGGATGAGTCAACCAACCACTGGGCTCGTCGGGTCTCGGCTATTATCCTCTCGTTAAATAGAATCAATGCCGGCTCTGCTGTCCTGATTTTGGAGAAAAACTGCCGATTCATTCCCCTCAAACAGAAGTTAGGGCGGCTTAAGCGTCACTGCAATGACATGGGAGAGCTCATGGCAGCTCTCACCAAATACGCCGACTATGATAATACTAAAGACACGGGGTCTGATGAGGAGAAGTCCAACAAGGGGACGAAGAACAGCAACGGAAAAGGACAGCAGCAAAACACGTCGGGGCAGAATCAAGGTAACAATGGTGAGCGCAAGCAAATCGACGGTGGGTCAGATTTTGTGGCCAACACCAATACGTAGGATAGCAATCAACGTCGTCATGGGAGGTCACAACCACAAGTTGGAGGGACAAGGTTTAACCTTGAGGCGATGTTGAACTAGCCTTGCCCAAAGCACAGTCATCCAGATAGGTCGTCAACACACATGTGGAAAGATTGTTTCATCATGAAGGAGTATAAGAGCTCCGGCTTTCAGCAGGACCACAACGGCAATAATGGCCCGCACAGCGGGTCAGGATCTGGCTCTCACGGACCCGGCTTTGGAGGTGGCGGCTTAAACTTCAGATTTCAAGGTCAAGGTAATTAGGGTGGTTACAACCAGCAGCCTGGTCAGGGTAACCAGCAGCAGTGTCAGGGTATCAGTCTAATCCTAAACAACTTAACAGGGGCCAGTATCATGTGTTTACTACACATCTTTACAAGCATGATCAGAAGGTTCACAAGCGTGCAATCAATACAGTTGAGTCGGCGGTACCTCAATATTTGCGACGGTCAGAGCAGCCAATCGTATGGAGCTGTGAGGATCACCCGCCTCGGGTTGACAACCCGGGTCAGCTAGCACTGGTGGTAGCCCCTCGGGTTGGCGCGGGGGGGGGGGGTGTTATAAATTAACTAAGGTGCTTATGGACGGAGGCAACATCATCAATATCCTTTATTACGATACTTTTCGCCGTATGAATTTGACTGACAAAGCCCTTAGGTCATCCTCCATAGTTTTTCACGGGTGGTGCCTGGTAAGTCAGCCTACCCAGTTGGTAAAATCAACCTGGAAGTGGCGTTTGGTGATGACTATGATTACATGGTGGAAACATTGTTTGAGGTGGTAAAAATCAAAAGCTCTTATCATGCTTTGTTTGGGCGGCCGGCTTACGCCAAATTTATGGCACGACCTTGCTATGTGTATCTGCAACTCAAGATGCCGGGTCATAAGGGTACCATCACAGTCCATGGTAGCAGGAAGATAACTCTTGAATGTGAAGAAGGTGATGCTACTTATGCTGAGTCTGCATGTGCTGCAGAGGAACTGAAGTTTTACAAGGATAATGTTGACCCGACAGATATGACCCCCTTGAAGAAACCTACCATAGAGCATGACCCTTTGCTGAAATTTAAGTCGGCAGATGACACCAAATAGGTTGACTTTACCCCTGGCGATTCATCTCAGTAGTTCGTTATTAGTGCCAATATGGATCCAAAATAGGAAAGCACGCTCATCGAGTTCATCCATGAGAATCGGGACATCTTTGCATGGAAGCCTTCAGACATGTCGGGTGTACCAAGAGAACTCGCTGAGCACACTCTTAATATTGATCCTAAGTTTAAGCCGGTCAAGCAATTTCTTCGTCGTTTTAATTAGGAGAGGCGCAAGGCCATTGGAGAAGAGGTGGCCCGGCTCTTAGCGGCCGGGTTCATTGTTGAAAATTTTCATCTCGAGTGGTTGGCTAATCCGGTGCTGGTACTTAAGAAAAATGGCACTTGGTGTATGTGTGTGTGGATTACACAGACCTTAACAAGGCTTGCCCAGCTGGTCCTTTTGGTCTTCCCCGTCTTGATCAGATCATTGATGCTATGGCGGGTTGTGAGCATTTGAGCTTTTTGGATGCTTATTCTGGTTATCATCATATCAACATGGCAGTTAAAGACCAGGAGAAAACATCTTTCATCACACCTTTTGGAGCTTTCTGCTATGTATCTATGCCTTTTGGGCTCAAGAGTGCCTAGGCGACTTATCAGCGTTGTGTTTAGAATTTCCTTCACAACCAGATAGGACGCAATGTTCATGCTTATGTGGATGATATTGTTGTGAAATCCAGAAAGAAGGAGACCTTGCTAGATGATTTAAAGGAGACCTTTGATAACCTGTGGGTCTACAAGATGATGCTTCACCCAGCCGAATGTGTCTTTGGTGTACCTGCAGGCAAGCTCTTGGGTTTTCTGGTTTCTGAGAGAGGTATTGATGCTAACCCAGAGAAAATCAAGGCTATCACTTCATTGTCTAAGCCGGCATGCATTAATGATGTCCAGCGTTTGGCAGGTCGTATTGCAGCGTTAAGCCAGTTTATAAGCTGCCTGGGAGAAAAGGCTATTCCTCTGTACCAGATGATGAAGAAAACATACCACTTTTTCTAGAGTGATGCCGCTAATGAGGTGTTTGAGGCGCTTAAAAAATAGTTGGCTGAGCCGCCGGTTCTTGCAGCTCCGGTTGAGAAGGAGCCCTTGCTCTTATATGTGGCTGCTAACAGCAGAGCCGTCAATGTGGCGGTTGTAGTGGAAAGGAAGGAATTGGGTAAAGAATATCCGGTTCAAAGGCTGGCTTATTATGTCAGCGAGGTCTTAATTGAATCTAAGAAGAGATACCCACATTGGCAGAAGCTGGTCTATGGGGTGTTCATGGCCAGTCGCAAGTTGAAGCATTATTTCCTTGGTCATCCCATTGCCGTGGTCAGTTCTGCTCCTCTAGGGGATATTACTCAAAATAGAGAAGCCACAGGGCGAGTGGCCAAGTGGGCTATTGATCATGGACCCCATGGTCTGAAATATATGCCTCGGACAACTATCAAGTCTCAGGCTCTTGTGGATTTCATCAATGACTCGACATAATTGCAGATGCCTGAGGAGAAGCCTGATAATACATATTGGACTATTCATTTTGATGGGTCCAGGCAGTTGGAAGGCTCGGGTGCTGGAGTTATTTTGACTTCCCCGCGAGGTGAATTTTTTTGTTATGTTTTAAGGCTGATGTTTCCTTGTACTAATGATGCAGCTGAGTATGAGGCCCTGCTCCATGGTCTTCGGATGGCCAAAGAGATGAATCTAAGCCAGGTCAGGTGCTTTGGTGACTCAGATTTGGTGGCTCGGCAAGTCTCAGGAACTTGGGATTCTAAGGACCCACTCATGGCGGCTTATCGTCGGGCTGTTGATGGTATTCCTGGTCATTTGAAAGGTTATCAAGTGGAACATGTTGATCGCAAAAAGAATGATGCGGCCGATGCTTTAAGCCGGCTGGGGTCTTAGCGTAAGTCGGTGACACCAATGAAGGAAATATGCCCTAGAGGCAATAATAAAGTTGTTATTTATATTTCCTTATATCATGATAAACGTTTATTATTCATGCTAGAATAGTATTATCTGGAAACTTAGTACATGTGTGAATACATAGAAAAAATAGAGTGTCCCTAGTATGCCTCTACTTGACTAGCTCGTTAATCAAAGATGGTTAAGTTTCCTGACCATAGACATGTGTTGTCATTTGATGAACGAGATCACATCATTAGAGAATGATGTGATGTACAAGACCCATCCGTTAGCTTAGCATTATAATCGTTTAGTTTTATTGCTATTGCTTTCTTCATGACTTATACATATTCCTCTGACCATGAGATTGTGCAACTCCCGAATACCAGAAACACCTTGTGTGCTATCAAACGTTGCAACGTAACTGGGTGATTATAAAGATACTCTACAGGTGTCTCCGAAGGTGTTTGTTGAGTTGGCATAGATCAAGATTAGGATTTGTCACTCCGTATATCGATGAGGTATCTCTGGGCCCTCTCGGTAATGCACATCACTATAAGCCTTGCAAGCAATGTGACTAATGAGTTAGTTGCGGGATGATGCATTATGGAACGAGTAAAGAGACTTGCCGGTAACGAGAGTGAACTAGGTATGAGGATGCCGACGATTGAATCTCGGGCAAGTAACATACCGATGACAAAGGGAATGACGTATGTTGTTATGCGGTTTGACCGATAAAGATCTTCGTAGAATATGTAATGAATATGAGCATCCAGGTTCCGTTATTGGTTATTGACCGGAGATGTGTCTCGATCATGTTTACATAGTTCTCGAACCCGTAGGGTCCACACGCTTAACGTTCGATGCCGATTTGTATTATGAGTTATGTGCTTTGGTGATCAAAGTTTGTTCGGAGTCCCGGATGAGATCACGGACATGACGAGGAGTATCGAAATGGTCGAGAGGTAAAGATTCATATATTGGAAGGTTATATACGGACACCGGAATGGTTCTGAAGAGGTTCGGGATTTTTCGGAGTACCGGGAGGTTACCGGAACCCCCCCGAGAAAGTTAATGGGCCTAATGGGCCATAGTGGAGGAGAGGAGGCGGGCCACGGGAGGTGGCACGCGCCCCCCTTGCCCAATCCTAATTGGACAAGGGGAGGGGGCGCAACCCCCCTTTCCTTCTCCTTCTCCCTCCTTTTCCCTTTCCCCCTCTCCGTTGGAAGGAGGGGGGGCAAATCCTACTAGGAACGGAGTCCTAGTAGGACCCCCCCTCACGGCGTGCCACCCCTGGTCGGCCACCTCCTCCCCCCTCCTTTATATACGGGGGCGGGTGGCACCCCAAAGGCACACCAAGAAATCTCTTAGCCGTGTGCGGTGCCCCCTTCCACCGTTTACTCCTCCGGTCATAGCGTCATAGTGCTTAGGCGAAGCCCTGCACGGATCACATCACCATCACCATCACCATGCCGTCATACTGTCGTAACTCTCCCTTGACCCTCTACTAGATTAAGAGCTCGAGGGACGTCATCGAGCTAAACGTGTGCTGAACACGGAGGTGCCGTACGCTCGGTACTTGGATCAGTTGGATCGTGAAGACGTTCGACTACATCAACCGCGTTAACATAACGCTTCCGCTTTCGGTCTACGAGGGTACGTGGACACACTCTCCTCCTCTCGTTGCTATGGATCTCCTAGATAGATCTTGCGTGATTGTAGGAATTTTTTTGAAATTGCATGCTACGTTCCCCAACAGTGGCATCCAAGCCAGGTCTATGCGTAGATGATATGCATGAGTAGAACACAAAGAGTTGTGGGCGATAATAGTCATACTGCTTACCACCAACGTATTACTTTGATTCGGCGGTATTGTTGGATGAAGCGGCCCGGACCGACATTACATGACCATGTTCATGAGACTGGTTCTACCGATGTGCTTTGCACATAGGTGGCTGGCGGGTGTCTGTTTCTCCAACTTTAGTTGAATCGACTTTGACTACGACTGGTCTTTGTTGAAGGTTAAAACATCACACTTGACGAAAAATCGTTGTGGTTTTGATGCGTAGGTAAGAACGGTTCTTGCTAGAAGCCTGTAGCAGCCATGTAAAACTTGCAACAACAAAGTAGAGGACGTCTAACTTGTTTTTGCAGGGCATGTTGTGATGTGATATGGTCAAGACATGATGAGATATAAATTGTTGTATGAGATGATCATGTTTTGTAAAAGTTATCGGCAACTGGCAGGAGCCTTATGGTTGTCGCTTTATTGTATGAAATGCAATCGCCATGTAATTGCTTTACTTTATCACTAAGCGGTAGCGATAGTCGTAGAAGCAATAGTTGGTGAGACGACAACGACGCTACGATGGAGATCAAGGTGTCAAGCCGGTGATGATGGAGATCATGATGGTGCTTTGGAGATGGAGATCAAAGGCACAAGATGATGATGGCCATATCATGTCACATATTTTGATTGCATGTGATGTTTATCTTTTGTGCATCTTATTTTGCTTAGTACGGTGGTAGCATTAATTATAAGATGATCCTTCACTAAAATTTCAAGGTATAAGTGTTCTCCTGAGTATGCACCGTTGCGACAATTCGTCGTGCCGAGACACCACATGATGATCGGGTGTGATAAGCTCTATGTTCACATACAACGGGTGCAAGCCAGTTTTGCACATGATGATCGGGCGTGATGACGATCTTGATGTTCTACCGTCGCAGGGCTTTGCCTAAGCACCGCTACAATATTATCGAGGAGTATGGTGGAGGGGGGCACCGCACACGGCTAAGAGAACGATCACGAAGATCAACTTGTGTGTCTATGGGGTGCCCCCTGGCCACGTATATAAATGAGTGGAGGAGGGGAGGGGCCGGCCCTCTCTATGGCGCGCCCTAGGGGAGTCCTACTCCCACCGGGAGTAGGATTCCCCCTTTCCTAATAGAACTAGGAGCCCTTCCAAGTAGTAGGAGTAGGAGGGAAGGAAAGGGAAGGGAAAAGGAGAAGGAAGGAAGGGGGCGCCCCCCTTCCCTAGTCCAATTCGGACCAGACCAAGGGGAGGGGTGCGACCACCCTTGAGGCCCTTTTCCTTCTTTCCCGTATGGCCCAATAAGGCCCAATACGTATTCCCGTAACTCTCCGGTACTCCAAAAAATACCCGAATCACTCGGAACCTTTCCGACGTCCGAATATAGTCGTCCAATATATCGATCTTTACGTCTCAAACATTTCGAGACTCCTCGTCATGTCCCCGATCTCATCCGGGACTCCGAACTCCTTCGGCACATCAAAACTCATAAACTCATAATATAACTGTCATCGAAACCTTAAGCATGTGGACCCTACGGGTTCGAGAACAATGTAGACATGACCGAGACACGTCTCCGGTCAATAACCAATAGCGGAACCTGGATGCTCATATTGGCTCCCACATATTCTACGAAGATCTTTATCGGTCAGACCGCATAACAACATACGTTGTTCCCTTTGTCATCGGTATGTTACTTGCCCGAGATTCGATCGTCGGTATTTTAATACCTAGTTCAATCTCGTTACCGGCAAGTCTCTTTACTCGTTCCGTAATACATCATCTCACAACTAACTCATTAGTTGCAATGCTTGCAAGGCTTATGTGATGTGCATTACCGAGAGGGCCTAGAGATACCTCTCCGACAATCGGAGTGACAAATCCTAATCTCGAAATACGCCAACCCAACATGTACCTTTGGAGACACCTGTAGAGCTCCTTTATAATCACCCAGTTACGTTGTGACGTTTGGTAGCACACAAAGTGTTCCTCCGGCAAACGGGAGTTGCATAATCTCATAGTCATAGGAACATGTATAAGTCATGAAGAAAGCAATAGCAACATACTAAACGATCGGGTGCTAAGCTAATGGAATGGGTCATGTCAATCACATCATTCTCCTAATGATGTGATCCCATTAATCAAATGACAACACATGTCTATGGTTAGGAAACATAACCATCTTCTATCAACGAGCTAGTCAAGTAGAGGCATACTAGTGACGTTTAGTTTGTCTATGTATTCACACAAGTATTATGTTTCCGGTTAATACAATTCTAGCATGAATAATAAACATTTATCATGAAATAAGGAAATAAATAATAACTTTATTATTGCCTCTAGGGCATATTTCCTTCAGTCTCCCACTTGCACTAGAGTCAATAATCTAGTTCACATCGCCATGTGATCCAACATCAATAGTTCACATCTTTATGTGGTTAACACCCATAGTTCACATCGATATGTGACCAACACCCAAAGGGTTTACTAGAGTCAGTAATCTAGTTCACATCGCTATATGATTAACACCCAAAGAGTACTAAGGTGTGATCATGTTTTGCTTGTGAGACAATTTTAGTCAACGGGTTTGTTATATTCAGATCCGTAAGTATTTTGCAAATATCTATGTCAACAATGCTCTGCACGGAGCTACTCTAGCTAATTGCTCCCACTTTCAATATGTATCTAGATCGAGACTTAGAGTCATCCAGATCGGTGTCAAAAATTTGTATCGACGTAACCCTTTACGATGAACCTTTTTGTTATGTCCATAATCAAGAAACATATCCTTATTTCACTAAGGATAATTTTGACTATTGTCCAGTGATCTACTTCCTAGATCACTATTGTATTCCCTCGCTTAACACAGTGTAGGGTATACAACAGATCTGGTACACAGCATGGCATACTTTATAGAATCTATGGCTGAGGCATAGGGAATGACTTTCATTCTCTTTCTATCTTCTGCCGTGGTCGGGCTTTGAGTCTTACTTAATTTCACACCTTGCAACACAGGCAAGAACTCTTTCTTTGACTGTTCCATTTTGAGCTACCTCAAAATCTTGTCAAGGTATGTACTCATTGAAAAAACTTATCAAGCGTCTTGATCTATCTCTATAGATCTTGATACTCAATATGTAAGCAGCTTCACCGAGGTCTTTCTTTAAAAAAACTCCTTTCAAACACTCCTTTTATGCTTTGCAGAATAATTCTACATTATTTCCGATCAACAATATGTCATTCACATATATTTATCAGAAATGTTGTAGTGCTCCCACTCACTTTCTTGTAAATACAGGCTTCATCGCAAGTTTGTATAAAACTATATGCTTTGATCAACTCATCAAAGCGTATATTCCAACTCTGAGATGCTTGCACCAGTCCATAGATGGATCGCTGGAGCTTGCACATTTTGTTAACACCTTTAGGATTGACAAAACCTTCTAGTTGCATCATATACAATAAATCCATTAAGGAATGCAATTTTGTTTATCCATTTGCCAGATTTCATAAAATGCGGCAATTGCTAACATGATTCGGACAGACTTAAGCATAGATATGAGTGAGAAACTCTCATCGTAGTCAACACCTTGAACTTGTCGAAAACCTTATGCGACAATTCTAGCTTTGTAGATAGTAACACTACTATCAGCGTCCGTATTCCTCTTGAAGATCCATTTAATCTCAATGGCTTGCTGTAGCGACCAGACCTCAAACAGTCTGATCTCTGTGCTCCGGTGTCATCCCTGGATCAGTAATGCTGACACCACACAGTACTCGGAGGATTTATAGCAGAGTAGCAATCACACACTTATTACATCGAGTGTCTCAAAAGAGAACTTATTACAATAAATATGGCTTAAGGCCATCTAATAAAGATAACAACGGAAGGCTTGGAAGATAAGTGAGTCCATCAACTCCAACGGCATCACTGAGTATAGAACCACGACCTAAAAAATCCTTAATCATCGTCTGAAAAGTCGGCAACATTAACATTGCAGCCCGAAACGGGTCAGCACATGGAATATGCTGGCAAGGTAACACATAGAGAGTAATGGAATGAAACAGCTATACTATATGCATATTTGGCTGGTGGAAAGCTCTATGGTTACAGTTTTGCGTAAAGCCAATTTTTCCCTACTTCAAAGGAATAAATTTAATTACTATCATGGTGGTTGTTAAACATTGAGAATGGTTGACAGCATTCTCAATCCCAATTAAGCATCATCATTAAACATAACCCAACAAAATTAATTTAGAGTAACATGTTGAGATTCACATGAAAATCCAGGTACTAGATACTCAAGATGTCCATAACCGGGGACACGGCTAATCATGATTAGTTTATTACACTCTGCAGAGGTTTGCACACTTTTCCCCACAAGACTCGATCGCCTCCGTTTGGTTTCTCGCACTACATGGTATTTGAGAAGATAGATGACCGAGACATAGTCTTTCAGAAGCGCTAGCACCTTACGATCGGGTAGACCGTACCACCTACATCCCCTACATCTGCTAGTCTACCACTGTAAGAGTTCGCATGACTTAGTCAACTATGCTAGAGCCCATAATAGCTTGTGGCTGCACAAGGAAGTTTCTAGTATGAATAGTCTCATGATCCCTTTGAGCCTGGGTGGCGGTCCAAAAGAAAACATGCAAGTCCTGGAATACCCAGGTGCCTCAATCCACCCAGATGTGTGTTTAAGTTGCCACCTTAGATAAACCATTAATTAACAATCTCACATCTGTCATGGATTTCACTCACCCAATCCACGTCTACTAGCATAGCATGGCATGATAAGCAAACGTAGAAGTAACTCCCAAAGGTTTGAAAAATAAACTGGTAATAGGTACTACCTCATCTACTTCCCATCCCACAATTTAGTTAGATCCTAATCATGCAATGTGTGAGGTTTGATCTAATGCAATAAAACTGGGTAGTAGAAAAGGTATGATCAAAGTGTTACTTGCCTTGCTGATGATCCGGGAAACCTAACGATTCGAAGTAACAGGCGACGCACTCCGGATACTCTATCACAAACAAACAAATGAGCATGCAATAAGTACTCATCTAATGCATAGGTAAAACTCAAATAAGAGATCTAACCAGAAGGTTCATCTTAAGAACTCCGGTTGGCAAAAAGAATCAAATCGAACGAAGCAACGAAAATCAAATAGCGAAAGAAAACAACTTCGTTCTAGTAATCTGGATCTAGGGCAAATTTTACAATAGCAAAATCTTGTTTAAGTTGGTTAAACGGATAGAGGGTTTCGAGACGAAACTCTAGGCGCTTGAATCGCTTGATTCCGATAAACGAGCGAAAAGTTATACTAAAACGAAAATCGGATCAGGAATCGCGATCAGAAAAATCGCGGATTTAATCCGAGAAAAAGAAAAACGACGAACGCTCGCTAGAAAAAAATAAACCGGGAAACCGATCTATTTTAAAAAAACCGAATCTAATAAACCAGCAAAAATCGATTGGTTTTTTTTAAAGACGGCACGGAAAACGAGGCGGCGGCGAACCTCGGCGGCGGCGACGGCGTCCGGCGGGCGGCGCGGGGCGGCGGGGCGGCGGCGGGGATCGAGGGCGGGCGGGGCTGGCGGCTAGGGTTTCCTCCCGGGGGGCTGGGCCGGCTTATATTGCCTAGTCGGGCTAGAGTCCTAGTCGGACATGGCCCGTAGGTCGGTTCGTTTTTTTAATTATTCCGCTTGGAAGAAAAAAAAAACTAAACGGACTCCAAAAATTCCGAAATAAATTTTCACGGGCTTCTAAAATCAAGCCTCACAAGGTGAATATTTATTTGGGACCTAAATATAATTTTGAAAAATGCACTTTTTTCCTAAATTCAAATAAAACACCGAAAAACTCCGAAAAAAAATCCTATTTGATTTTATTATTAAATCCTGAATATTTCTTTATTTTGGGAAAGTCATTTTATTCCCTCTCTCATATTTTTGTAATAGAAATAATTGATGATAAAATAGATAAAATCAAATGATCCTATTCTCAAAATTTGAGAAGACTCAAATATGAAAATAACGAAATCCCCAACTCTCTCTGTGGGTCATTGAGTTGCGTAGAATTTCTAGGATCAACCAAAATGCAAATAAAATATGATATGCATTGATGATTTAATGTATAACGTTTCAAATTGAAAATTTGGGATGTTACACTTGCCGAACATCGGGCAAGCCAACCAAAGTCCATACTTTGTTCTCATACATGGATCCTATCTCAGATTTCATGGCCTCAAGCCATTTTGCGGAATCTGGGCTCATCATCGCTTCCTCATAGTTCGTAGGTTCGTCATGGTCAAGTAGAATGACCTCAAGAACAAGATTACCGTACCACTCTGGTGCGGATCTCACTCTGGTTAACCTACGACATTCGGTAGTAACTTGATCTGAAGTTACATGATCATCATCATTAGCTTCCTCACTAATTGGTGTAGTAGTCACAGGAACAGATTTCTGTGATGAACTACTTTCCAATAAGGGAGAAGGTACAATTACCTTATCAAGTTCTACTTTCCTCCCACTCACTTCTTTCAAGAGAAACTCCTTCTCTAGAAAGGATCCATTCTTAGCAACGAATGTCTTGCCTTCGGATCTGTGATAGAAGGTGTACCCAACAGTCTCCTTTGGGTATCCTATGAAGACATATTTCTCCGATTTGGGTTTGAGCTTATCAGGATGAAACTTTTTCATATAAGCATCACAATCCCAAACTTTAAGAAACGACAACTTTGGTTTCTTGCCAAACCACAGTTCAGATTGTGTCATCTCAACGGACTTAGATGGTGCCCCTTTTTAACGTGAATGCAGCTGTCTCTAATGCATGATCCCAAAACGATATTGGTAAATCGGTAAGAAACATCATAGATTGTACTATATCCAATAAAGTACGATTATGACGTTCGGACACACCATTATGCTGTGGTGTTCCAGGTGGCATGAGTTTGTGAAACTATTCCACATTGTTTTAATTGAAGACCAAACTCATAACTCAAATATTCGTCTCTGCGATCAGATCGTAGAAACTTTATTTTCTTGTCACGATGATTTTCCACTTCACTCTGAAATACTTTCAGCTTTTCAGACTTATGTTTCATCAAGTAGATATACTCATATCTGCTTAAATCATCTGTGAAGGTCAGAAAATAATGATACTTGTCGCGAGCTTTAATATTCATCGGACCACATACATTAGTATGTATGATTTCCAACAAATCTGTTGCTCACTCCATTGTTCTGGAGAACAGAGTCTTTAGTCATCTTGCCCATAAGGCATGGTTCGCAAGCACCAAGTGATTCATAATCAAGTGATTCCAAAATCCCATCAGCATGGAGTTTCTTCATGCGCTTTACACCAATATGACCTAAACGGCAGTGCCACAAATAAGTTGCACTATCATTATTAACTTTGTATCTTTTGGTTTCAATATTATGAATATGTGTATCACTACAATCGAGATCCAATGAACCATTTTCATTCGGTGTGTAACCATATAAGGTTTTATTCATGTAAACAGAACAACAATTTATTCTCTTACTTAAATGAATAACCGTATTACAATAAACATGATCAAATCATATTCATGCTCAACGCAAACACCAAATAACACTTATTTAGGTTCAACACTAATCCCGAAAGTATAGGGAGTGTGCGATGATGATCATATCAATCTTGGAACCACTTCCAACACACATCATCACTTCACCCTTAACTAGTCTCTGTTTATTCTGCAACTCCCGTTTCGAGTTACTAATCTTAGCAACTGAACTAGTATCTAATACTGAGGGGTTGCTATAAACACTAGTAAAGTACACATCAATAACATGTATATCAAATATACTTATGTTCACTTTGCCATCCTTCTTATCCGCCAATCACTTGGGGTAGTTCCGCTTCCAGTGACCAGTCCCTTTGCAGTAGAAGCACTTAGTCTCAGGCTTAGGACCAGACTTGGGCTTCTTCACTTGAGCAACAACTTGCTTGCTGTTTTTCTTGAAGTCCCCCTTTTTCCCTTTTCCCTTTTCTTGAAACTAGTGATCTTGTCAACCATCAACACTTGATGCTCTTTCTTGATTTCTACCTTCATCGATTTCATCATCATGAAAAACTCGGGAGTCATTTTCGTCATCCCTTGCATACTATAGTTCATCACGAAGTTCTACTAACTTGGTGATGGTGACTAGAGAATTCTGTCAATCACTATCTTATCTGGAAGATTAACTCCCACTTGATTCAAGCGATTGTAGTACCCAGACAATCTGAGCACATGCTCACTAGTTGAGCGATTCTCCTCCATCTTTTAGCTATAGAACTTGTTGGAGACTTCATATCTCTCAACTCGGGTATTTGCTTGAAATATTAACTTCAACTCCTGGAACATCTCATATGGTCCATGACGTTCAATACGTCTTTGAAGTCCCGATTCTAAGCCGTTAAGCATGGTGCACTAAACTATCAAGTAGTCATCATATTTAGCTAGCCAAATGTTCATAACGTCTGCATCTGCTCCTGCAATAGGTCTGTCACCTAGCGGTGCATCAAGGACATAATTCTTCTGTGCAGCAATGAGGATAAACCTCAGATCACGGATCCAATCCGCATCATTGCTACTAACATATTTCAACACAATTTTCTCTAGGAACATATCAAAATAAACACAGGGAAGCAACAACGCGAGCTATTGATCTACAACATGATTTGCAAAATACTACCAGGACTAAGTTCATGATAAATTTAAGTTTAATTAATCATATTACTTAAGAACTCCCACTTAGACAGACATCTCTCTAGTCATCTAAGTGATCACGTGATCCAAATCAACTAAACCATGTCCGATCATTACGTGAGATTGAGTAGTTTTCAATGGTGAACATCACTATGTTGATCATATCTACTATATGATTCACGTTCGACCTTTCGGTCTCCGTGTTCCGAGGCCATATCTGTATATGCTAGGCTCGTCAAGTTTAACCTGAGTATTCCGCATGTGCAACTATTTTGTACCCGTTGTATTTGAACGTAGAGCCTATCACACCCGATCATCACATGGTGTCTCAGCACGAAGAACTTATGCAACGGTGCATACTCAGGGAGAACACTTCTTGATAATTAGTGAGAGATCATCTTAAAATGCTACCGTCAAGCAAAATAAGATGTATAAAAGATAAACATCATATGCAATCAAAATATGTGACATGATATGGCCATCATCATCTTGCGCCTTTGATTTCCATCTCCAAAGTACTGTCATGATCTCTATCGTCACCGACATGACACCATGATCTTCATCATCTTGATCTATATCAATGTGTCATCACGTGGTCGTCTCGCCAACAATTGCTCTTGCAACTATTGCTATCTCATAGCGATAAAGTAAAGCAATTATTGGGCGCTTGCATCTTATGCAATAGAGAGACAACCATAAGGATTTTGCCAGTTGCCGATAACTTCAACAAAACATGATCATCTCATACAACAACTTATATCTCATCACGTCTTGACCATATCACATCACAACATGCCCTGCAAAAACAAGTTAGACGTCCTCTACTTTGTTGTTGCAAGTTTTATGTGGCTGCTACAGGCTTAGCAAGAACCGTTCTTACCTACGCATCAAAAACCACAACGATAGTTTGTCAAGTTGGTGCTGTTTTAACCTTCGCAAGGACCGGGCGTAGCCACGCTCGGTTCAACTAAAGTTGGAGAAACTGACACCCGCCAGCCACCTGTGTGCAAAGCACGTCGGTAGAACCAGTCTCGCGTAAGCGTACGCGTAATGTCGGTCCAGGCCGCTTCATCCAACAATACCGCCGAACCAAAGTATGACATGCTAGTAAGCAGTATGACTTATATCGCCCACAACTCACTTGTGTTCTACTCGTACATATGACATCTACGCATAAAACCTGGCTCGGATGCCAATGTTGGGGAACGTAGTAATTTCAAAATTTTCCTACGCACACGCAAGATCATTGTGATGCATAGCAACGAGAGGGGAGAGTGTTGTCTATGTACCCTTGTAGACCGATAGTGGAAGCGTTATGACAACGTGGTTGATGTAGTCGTACGTCTTCATGGCCCGACCGATCAAACACCGAAACTACGGCACCTCCGAGTTTTAGCACACGTTCAGCTCGATGACGATCCCCGGACTCCGATCCAGCAAAGTGTCGGGGAAGAGTTCCGTCAGCACGACGGCGTGATGACGATCTTGATGTTCTACCGTCGCAGGGCTTTGCCTAAGCACCGCTACAATATTATCGAGGAGTATGGTGGAGGGGGGCACCGCACACGGCTAAGAGAACGATCACAAAGATCAACTTGTGTGTCTATGGGGTGCCCCCTGGCCACGTATATAAATGAGTGGAGGAGGGGAGGGGCCGGCCCTCTCTATGGCGCGCCCTAGGGGAGTCCTACTCCCACCGGGAGTAGGATTCCCCCTTTCCTAATAGAACTAGGAGCCCTTCCAAGTAGTAGGAGTAGGAGGGAAGGAAAGGGAAGGGAAAAGGAGAAGGAAGGAAGGGGGCGCCCCCCTTCCCTAGTCCAATTCGGACCAGACCAAGGGGAGGGGTGCGGCCACCCTTGAGGCCCTTTTCCTTCTTTCCCGTATGGCCCAATAAGGCCCAATACGTATTCCCGTAACTCTCCGGTACTCCGAAAAATACCCGAATCACTCGGAACCTTTCCGACGTCCGAATATAGTCGTCCAATATATCGATCTTTACGTCTCGACCATTTCGAGACTCCTCGTCATGTCCCCGATCTCATCCGGGACTCCGAACTCCTTCGGCACATCAAAACTCATAAACTCATAATATAACTGTCATCGAAACCTTAAGCATGTGGACCCTACGGGTTCGAGAACAATGTAGACATGACCGAGACACGTCTCCGGTCAATAACCAACAGCGGAACCTGGATGCTCATATTGGCTCCCACATATTCTACGAAGATCTTTATCGGTCAGACCGCATAACAACATACGTTGTTCCCTTTGTCATCGGTATGTTACTTGCCCGAGATTCGATCGTCGGTATTTTAATACCTAGTTCAATCTCGTTACCGGCAAGTCTCTTTACTCGTTCCGTAATACATCATCTCACAACTAACTCATTAGTTGCAATGCTTGCAAGGCTTATGTGATGTGCATTACCGAGAGGGCCTAGAGATACCTCTCCGACAATCGGAGTGACAAATCCTAATCTCGAAATACACCAACCCAAAATGTACCTTTGGAGACACCTGTAGAGCTCCTTTATAATCACCCAGTTACGTTGTGACGTTTGGTAGCACACAAAGTGTTCCTCCGGCAAACGGGAGTTGCATAATCTCATAGTCATAGGAACATGTATAAGTCATGAAGAAAGCAATAGCAACATACTAAACGATCGGGTGCTAAGCTAATGGAATGGGTCATGTCAATCACATCATTCTCCTAATGATGTGATCCCGTTAATCAAATGACAACACATGTCTATGGTTAGGAAACATAACCATCTTCTATCAACGAGCTAGTCAAGTAGAGGCATACTAGTGACGTTTAGTTTGTCTATGTATTCACACAAGTATTATGTTTCCGGTTAATACAATTCTAGCATGAATAATAAACATTTATCATGAAATAAGGAAATAAATAATAACTTTATTATTGCCTCTAGGGCATATTTCCTTCAACCACGTGATGATCAGGTGTGATAAGCTCTACGTCCACATACAACGGGTGCAAGCCATTTTTGCACGTGCAGAATACTCGGGTTAAACTTGACTAGCCTAGCATATGCAGATATGGCCTCGGAACACTGAGACCGAAAGGTCGAAAGTTGAAAGATGATGGTAGCAATTACACGGACTGGGTCCGTAACTTGAGGATTATCCTCATTGTTGCACAGGATAATTACGTCCTCGAAGCACCGCTAGGTGCAAGACCCATTGCAGGAGCAACTCCGGACGTTATGAACTTCTGGTAGAGCAAAGCTGGTGACTACTCGATAGTTCAGTGTGCCATGATTTATGACTTAGAACCGGGACTTCAAAGACGTTTTGAATGTCATGGAGCATATGAGATGTTCCAGGAGTTGAAGTTGATATTTCAAGCAAATGCCCAAGTTGAGAGATATGAAGTCTCCAACAAGTTCTATAGCTGCAAGATGGAGGAGAATAGTTCTGTCAGTGAACATATACTCAGAATGTCTGGGTACCATAACCACTTGAATCAGTTGGGAGTTAATCTTCCTGATGATAGTGTCATTGACAGAGTTCTTCAATCACTGCCACCAAGCTATAAAGGCTTCGTGATGAACTATAATATTCAAGGGATGGAAAAGACTATTCCCAAGCTCTTCGCAATGCTAAAGGCCGCGGAGGTAGAAATCAAGAAGGAGCATCAAGTCTTGATGGTTAGTAAGACCACTGGTTTCAAGAAAAAGGGCAAAGGGAAGAAGGGGAACTTCAAGAAGAATAGCAAGCAAGTTGCTGCTCCCAGGAAGAAGCCCAAGTCTGGACCTAAGCCTGAAACTGAGTGCTTCTACTGCAAAGGGACTTGTCACTGGAAGCGGAACTGCCCCAAGTATTTGGTGAATGAGAAGGATGGCAAAGTGAAAGGTATATTTGATATACATGTTATTGATGTGTACCTTACTAATGCTCGTAGTAGCGCCTGAGTATTTCATACTGGTTCTCTTGCTCATATTTGCAACTCGAAACAGGGTCTATGGATTAAACAAAGATTGGCTAAGGACGAGGTGATGATGCGCGTCAGAAATGGTTCCAAGGTTGATGTAATCGCCATTGGCACGCTACCTCTACATCTACCGTCGCGATTAGTTTTATACCTGAATAATTTTTACTTGGTGCCAGCGTTGAGCATGAACATTTGTAATGCCCCGGATGCAACTTTCCATATTTGTAACTCCGACTCTTGCCTTTTCCGGAGAGGCGATATGATTTTCCCTTCGTGGTTGGGTTTTGTTTCGTTTTGCATTTTGTTCATGTCATGCATTTCATATCATGTGCATCGCATTTTCATTCGTGTTCATCTCATCCATCCGAGCATTTTCCTCTTTGCCCGTTTTGCAATCCGACACTCCCTCATGCACCCGACGCACCCCTCTTGTCTCTTTTCGTGAGCGGGTGTCGAACGTTCTCGGAATGGACCGAGATTTGCCAAGTGGCCTTGGTACACCACTGGTAGACCGCCTGTCAAACTTCGTGCCATTTGGAGTCCGTTTGATGCTCCAACGGTTAACCTGGTAACCGTGAAGGCCTCTTGTGTGTTGCAGCCCAACACCCCTCCAAAACGGCCCAATAACCCATCCAAACCTCTTCCATGTCCTCCGTCGTCGGATCACAATCATGTGGGCGAAAACTACACATCATTTGGACACTCCAAACTCCCTCCACCTATATAAAGGTCTTCCCCGTCCAAAATTCGCGCAGATGAAACCCTAACCTCCTTCCACCTCGTGCCGCCGGACAGATCTTCCCGCGCCGGACATGTCCGCCGCTCCCCTCCACGTCGCCCGGACCAATCCGAGGCCGCCACGTCATCACCACCGCCTCCCTCCTCCACTCACTGGCCGCCACCTGTCCCGCCGCTTCCCCCGCATCGCGGTGGCCCGCCGAGACCCGGATCTGGCCCTCCCGACCCAATCCGCCCGCCGCCACCTCCTGCAGGCACCCGCGTCCGTGCCCCGCGCCGCTCCTGCCGATCTGCCACTCGCCGGCCTCATCGCTGCCTTGTCTCACTCCGTTTCTCTCTCTTTCTCTGCTCCTCGCCACCAGCGCGGTCCTACAGGTCTGCCAGCAGCTGCGCCTCGTCGCCAGCACTCGTCTCCGCTGTCCCCGCATCGGATCCGGCGAGCCGCCGCCCGGATCCGCCTCCTCCTCCCGTCCTCGACCCTCCCGTGTCACGCTGCCGCCACCGGAGAGCGCCTCCGCGTCGTGTCGTGCTCGGGATCGAGCCGAAGCCTCCGCACGGGCCTCCTCCCGCTGCTCGGGCCTCGTGGGCGACAACCCACTCCTCCCACCGGCCCAGCTCGCCTGGCCTACTCCACCACCGACTTGGGCCAAGCCCACTAGGTGATCGCCACCACCCTATTCCCTGCCCGAGCACTGGTTATGCTATCTGTCGCTCGACCTCCTTTTTTTCACCAAGTCCCGGAAGTCCATGCTATTTTATGCCCCTGTTCATCATGTCATATCTCCGTGCTCGGTGATCCAAATCATGCATATGATATATCAAAATGTTGATTGTGAGATGATCTTCATTTCATTCCATTGTGGCATGCTTGTTTGAGTTCATCTTGATGCCCTAATCATTGTTGCAAGAGTGATATAAAATGTTTACTGCTGCTACTTATCAGTTTAGGTTGATTTGTCATTTTTGTCACATTTGATGTGTGCTTCATAGGGGCATGAGCTCTACATGTGTTTTGTACTATGCCATGTCATCGTTACAGGGGTGCTTGCCATATATTTTTGTGATCAATATGGTTACTAGCACAAGCATGCAAACTAGGCCTCATGATATTGCTGTTTTCAGGGACTTAGGATTTTGCTAAGTCTTGTGCCTGCTGTTATTTGTATGCCATGTAAACATGATGCTACAGTGAGATCCATGCTTGTTTTGAGTATCTTCAGTAAGGATGTTTTGAACATATGGTATGCGCTATTCATCCATGCCCCTGTTTGCAATTATGGAGTGCCCTAGCATGTCTTAATCTTCCTCTACTTTTGCTATAAAATGTTCCTGGAAGATTGTTTACATGTTAATCATTTTTTCCATGGTTGTTGTTAGTGATCCATGCATGATATGAGCTGATCTTGCCATGGTTAGCTTCATGAACATGTCATCTTGCTGATGCTATGCTTGTTTTGTCATGCAATGCTTTGTGGTTAGTGATTTGAGCTCGCAAAAGATGCCTTCATAATTATGTTTATGCCATGCTCAGTTTCCTGCTAAGTCTGAAACTGTTAATAAAACTTGCTATGTTTACATGGGTGCCATCATATCTTCTGTGCCTTTTTGGCTCATGTTTAGTAAGGGACTTTTGATATGTGCACTTAGTAGATTCAATCCGTGCCTTTGTTTGCTATGATATGTTCCTGTAGCATGTTGTTTGCTTGCTCTAAACATGGCTTCCTGATGTTATTCCTGGCATGTTAGTATTTTCACTAAGTCTGTGAAGCTGATATCTTTTGCACTTTTGCCATGCTTGTTTGAACCTGCTCTTGTTGATTTAGCCGTAGCTCAGTGTTCATGTTTTGTCAAGCATCTTGTGTACATCACTGCCATATACTTTGTTGTTATGTTGGAGTGCAGTAGCTTAGTTTCTTGTTGCATTCTAGATGGTATCGTGCTGTTAATTGCAGAATTGTGCCATTCTTGTTTTGCTTGCCATTTGCAAACCGTGCATCCGTTTCCGGCGATCCTTATATCGATTTCGACCAAAATCATCTCATCTTTCCAGTGGCACACTTGGTTTGCCAAGTTGATGCCTTGATCATTATTTTCCTTCCAGAGCACGCATATGCATTGCATATCACATCTCGCATATCATGCCATGTTTTGCATCATGTTGTTTGTGCATTGCACCGTGATTGATTGTTGGTCCTTTTCTTGTGTTCTTGCTTTGGGTAGAGCCGGGAGACGAGTACGTGATGAGGAACCTGTTGAGTACGCTTTCAAGGATCAAGCTTTCGACAACGCTGAGAACTTTGCAGGCAAGATGACCATACCCTCGAAATCACTTCTATCTTTGCTTGCTAGTTGTTCACTCTATTGCTATTCTGCACTACCTACCACTTGCTATAACATGCCTCCCATATTGCCATGTCAAGCCTCTAACCCACCTTCCTAGCAAACCATTGTTTGGCTATGTTACCGCTTTTGCTCAGCCCCACTTATAGCGTTGCTAGTTGCAGGTGAAGCTGAAGTTTGTTCCTTGTTGGAACATGGATATTGTTGGGATATCATTATTATATCTTATTTACTTTAATGCATCTATATACTTGGTAAAGGGTGGAAGGCTCGGCCTTATGCCTGGTGTTTTGTTCTACTCTTGCCGCCCTAGTTTCCGTCATACCGGTGTTATGTTCCTTGATTTTGTGTTCCTTACATGGCTGGGTGTTATGGGAACCCCTTGACAGTTCGCTTTGAATAAAACTCCTCCAGCAAGGCCCAACCTTGGTTTTACCATTTGCCTCACCACCACCTACTTTTCCCCTGGGAGTCACGCTCCCGAGGGTCATCTTTATTTTAACCCCCCGGGCCAGTGCTTCTCTAAGTGTTGGTCCAAAATGGGCGATGTCCGGCGCCCCTTGGGCAACCAGGGTCTATGCTAACCCGACGTCTTGCCCATCCGGCGTGCCCTGAGAACGAGATATGTGCAGCTCCTATCGGGATTTGTCGGCACATTCGGGCGGCTTTGCTGGTCTTGTTTTACCATTGTCGAAATGTCTTGTAACCGGGATTCCGAGACTGATTGGGTCTTCCTGGGAGAAGGAATATCCTTCGTTGACCATGAGAGCTTGTGATGGGCTAAGTTGGGACACCCCTATAGGGTTTGAACTTTCGAAAGCCGTGCCCACAGTTATGGGCAGATGGGAATTTGTTAATATCCGGTTGTAGAGAACTTGACACTTAACTTAATTAAAATGCATCAACCACGTGTGTAGCCATGATGGTCTCTTTCCGGCGGAGTCCGGGAAGTGAACACGGTCTTGTGTTATGCTTGAACGTAAGTAGTTTCAGGATCATTTCTTGATCACTTCTAGCTTCTCGACCGTGCGTTGCCTCTCTTCTCGCTCTTATTTGCGTATGTTAGCCACCATATATGCTAGTGCTTGCTGCAGCTCCACCTCACTACCCTTTCCTACCCATAATCTTAAATAGTCTTGATCTCTCGGGTGTGAGATTGCTGAGTCCTCATGACTCACAGATACTTCCAAATAGTTGTAGGTGCCGATGATACCCGTGCAGATGACGCAACTGAGCTCAAGTGGGAGCTCGATGAAGATCGTGTTCGTTGTGTTGTTTCGTTTCTAGTTGATCACTAGAGGAGCCCAGTTGGGACGATCGGGGATCTAGCATTTGGGGTGGTCTTTCTTTATTTTGGTTCCGTAGTCGGACCTTTCATTGTACCTTGGTTGATGTATGGATTATTTATGTATTGTGTGAAGTGGCGATTGTAAGCCGACTCTTTATCCCTTTCTTATTCAGTACATGGGATGTGTAACGATTACCCCTCTTGCGACATGCCTACCATGCGGCTATGCCTCTAAGTCGTGCCCCGACACGTGGGAGATATAGCCGCATTGTGGGTGTAACAACATTATATCTGGATCTTGTTTGATGCGAGACGGTTATTCATTTAAATCAGAGAATAATGGTTGTTCTATTTATATGAGTAATATCTTTTATGGTCATGCACCCTTGATGAGTGGTCTATTTTTGTTGAATCTCGATTGTAGTGATACACATATTCATAATATTGAAGCCAAAAGATGCAAAGTTAATAATGATAGTGCAACTTATTTGTGGCACTGCCGTTTAGGTCATATTGGTGTAAAGCGCATGAAGAAACTCCATGCTAATGGACTTTTGGAATCACTTGATGCTTGCGAACCATGCCTCATGGGCAAGATGACTAAAACTCCGTTCTACGGAACAATGGAGCAAGCAACTGACTTATTGGAAATAATACATACTGATGTATGCGGCCGATGAGTGTTGAGGCTCGCGGCGGGTATCGTCATTTTTTGACCTTCACAGATGATTTGAGCAGATATGGGTGTATCTACTTAATGAAACATAAGTCTGAAACATTTGAAAAGTTCAAAGAATTTCAGAACGATCTGATCATGGAGGAGAATATTTGAGTTATGAGTTTGGTCTTCATTTGAAACAATGTGGAATAGTTTCGCAACGCACGCCACCTGGAACACCACAGCGTAATGGTGTCTCTGAATGTCGTAGCCGTACTTTATTAGATATGGTGCGATCTATGATGTCTCTTACCGATTTACCGCTATCATTTTTGGGTTATGCTTTAGAGACGGCTGCATTCACGTTAAATAGGGCACCATCCAAATCCATTGAGACGATACCATATGAACTGTGGTTTAGCAAGAAACCTAGTTATCGTTTCTTAAAGTTTGGGGATGCGATGCTTATGTGAAAAAGCTTCAACCTGATAAGCTCAAACCCAAATTGGAGAAATGTGTCTCCATAGGATACCCAAAGGAAACTGTTGGGTACACCTTCTATCAAAGATCCCAAGGCAAGATATTCGTTGCTAAGAATGGGTCCTTTCTAGAGAAGGAGTTTCTCTCGAAAGAAGTGAGCGGGAGGAAAGTAGAACTTGATGAGGTAATTGTACCTTCTCTGGAATTGGAAAGTAGTTCATCGCAGAAATCAGTTCCAGTGATTCCTACACCAATTAGTGAGGAAGCTAATGATGAAGATCATGAAACTTCAGATCAAGTTACTACCGAACCTTGTAGGTCAACCAGAGTACGATCCACACCAGAGTGGTACGATAATCCTATTCTGGAAGTCATGTTACTAGACCATGACGAACCTACAAACTATGAGCAAGCGATGATGAGCCCAGATTCCGCAAAATGGCTTGAGGCCATGAAATCTGAGATGGGATCCATGTATGAGAACAAAGTGTGGACTTTGGTTGACTTGCCCGATGACCGGCAAGCCATAGAGAATAAATGGATCTTCAAGAAGAAGACTGACGCTGGCGGTAATGTTACTGTCTACAAAGCTCGATTTGTTGCGAAAGGTTTTCGACAAGTTCAAGGAGTTGACTACGATGAGACCTTCTCACCCGTAGCGATGCTTAAGTCTATCCGAATCATGTTAGCAATTGCCGCATTTTATGATTATGAAATTTGGCAAATGGATGTCAAAACTGCATTCCTCAATGGATATCTTAAAGAAGAGTTGTATATGATGCAACCAGAAGCTTTTGTTGATCCTAAAGGTGCTAACAAAGTATGCAAGCTCCAGCAATCCATTTATGGACTGGTGCAAGACTCTTGGAGTTGGAATATACGCTTTGATAGTGTGATCAAAGCATATGGTTTTATACAGACTTTTGCAGAAGCCTGTATTTACAAGAAAGTGAGTGGGAGCTCTGTAGCGTTTCTAATATTATACGTGGATGACATATTGTTGATTGGAAATAATACATAATTTCTGGATAGCATAAAAGGATACTTGAATAAGAATTTTTCAACGAAGACCTCGGTGAAGCTGCTTATATATTGGGCATCAAGATCTATAGAGACAGATCAAGACGCTTAATTAAACTTTCAGAGAGCACATACCTTGATAAAGTTTTGAAGAAGTTTGTCGAGTGGTTGGTGCGACATATGCCAAAGGATGGCTTATCATTGTGGGAGCCAATAAAACATCGCCGGTGCCTGGAAACGGGATAAGGCGAAGACATGCACGCCGGTGAATCTTACCCAGCTTCAGGGCTCTCCGTGGAGATAACACCCCTAATGCTGCTCTACGGGGTCTCCGCATGATCACTAGCTCGACGGGTAGCTACAGGATGCTCCTTGAGCTGTTCGGTGAAAGGATGAAGGAGGGCAAGGCCAGCCCGCCCCTCTTCTCCTTGTGGTGTCTAAAACTATCGAAAGAGTCCTCTCCCTGCATGGGTGCCCATGGGGGGTTTATATAGGCCTACCCCCAGGGGTACAATGGTAATCCGACTGGGTGTGGGCCCTAGCCGTCTGTGTCTATGCCCACCGGCTTCTTCGCCGACTGGTGGGGCCCGCCGACTGCCGGTCCTTTGATCGACAGGCCGGCCCCACCGCTCGGGGGCTCTGTCGGGGGCTGGTTACTGTGGCCCCGTCCTTAGTGGCGAGGGCTTCGTCTTGGTAAGCATGGCTACAGTGCCACCGCCGGGCAGCTTGTCACTGTAGCCTTACCTCGTCTTATCTCCTTAATGGGGCGCCTCCTTCGAGGGAGTGGACTGGCCGGCTACTGGGAATCGGCCATACCCCAGGCCGACTGGGGGTGGCCCGGCCGCCTTCGGGTGTCTCCATGATGGATGGGACCCGCCACCCACGGGTCGTACTAACGGCTCGCCGTGGGTGACATCATGGTCAATATGGCAATAGTGCCGGACCGAACGGGTGATGGCCGCCCGTATGGCGTACTGTGGCCAGGCGTGCTCCGGGATTCGGGGGTGGCAGGTTTCGCTGTAGCCATGCCCCGTCTCATCACCGTTATGTGGGTGCAGATTTTGAGGGCACGATCTGGGCCGCCTGCTGAGGGGGGGGTGGCTTCTTGGAGTCGGCCTTCTTGTGGCCGGCTTCGTGGAGCCGGCCCTCTCGGGGCTTTCTTCTTGGAGATTTTTAGGCCTAGGCCGCCTTCGCACAGCCGGCCTGAGGGGTAGTCGGCCGGAGGAAGGCGACCCCATGTCTTGGAAGCTTGAAGGCTCGATTGGCCTATAATTTTTCTGAAGTGCCAGGGGGAGCCGGCTAGGCTACCCATGGTCATTTACTCCGTCAGTAGTCCCCGAAGCTGGTTGGGCTCCAAGGCAGAAAAAGGAGTCGAGAAGCTCAAACAGTTTCATGTCTTGAGGAGCCGGAGCCGGCTTTGATTAGGTGCGCCGTCTTCTGGAGGGCGTCGAAGTTCGTGGGCGGGAACCAAGCGGCGTGCGAGTTAGGTTGCGGGCTGACCGCGCGCCGCTCGCGCGCCACGTGGCACCCAGTGGCTGGACGGGCCTGCCAGCCCACGCGCGCGACGGGACGCCACCATAGTCCGGGGCCCGCCACTATCGGGCCACGGCCCACGCTCGATCTTCTGTTGCCCGGGCGGACCGCGCACCTCCCTGCGGCGGTTGCCACATGCCGTGGAAGCGCAACAAGCGCAGGACGTGGGGGGGTGGGGGGTGGGCGCAGTTAATCCCACGTTCCCCCATGCCTCGGCTCCTCGGCTTCGCCGTACGAGGCTATAAGTAGGGGGGAGGAGGGGGAGCGGCAAACGCTCGCACGCTCGCCCTCGCCCCGCCCCTTCCGTTTCTTCTTCTCTGTCGCCACAACTCCCCGCCGCCGCCCGGCTCTTCTGCCAACCTCCTTGGCTCGCCATTGCTTTGCCGCGGCAGGGTCGCGTGTCTCTTCGTCGCCGCATCTTTCTCGTCGCCGCGCCATTCTCATGGCACTGTCGAGCTCCTGGGACGGCTCCAATGTCCACGACGACCATGTCGACTTTCTCCGCCGGACGCGGCGGCTGCCGGGCGCGGACTACGTGCGGGTCCGTCTCGCGCCAGAGAGGGAGATCTCGTCGGCACCGGAAGAGGATGAGCGGGTAATCTTCCGCTCACATTGCCTGCGCGTCTTTGGCCTGCCGGCGAGCGGGTTCTTCCGCTCCTTCCTCGAATTCTATCATCTCCAGCCGCATCACCTCACTCCCAACGCGGTGATGCTGCTGTCGGCCTTCGTCACCCTGTGCGAGGGTTTTCTTGGCGTCCTCCCCACCCTTGAACTGTGGGGAGAGTTCTTCCAGTGCAAGCTTGGCACTGTTGTTGCGGGCGTGCCCGCCCCATGCGGCACCTTCATCGCCGTGCGGAGGACGGGCGATAACAACCCATTTCCGTCCATCCTGCTGATCCAGTCGGTGAAGCTCTGGCAGAAGTCTTACTTCTACGTGAAGAATATCGCTCCGCAAGGCGACTTCGTCAACCTGCCGGCTTACGTAGCCGGCCCGCCGGCTGGGAGGCAGCCTTCATGGTCCTTGTGGTCCAGGTCGCTGTCTCTGGGCAGGGCCGCTCCGGGTGATGATCCAGTCGGAGGGTCTGTCCGGGGCCGACCTGGTGGCCGCCTTCATGGAGCGCCGGGTGTTTCCGCTCCAGGGCCGACCTCACATGATCGGCCAGATGAGTGGCCGCTTCGACCCATGTCGGCTAAGCACCAAGGAGATGCCTCACACCGAGGTGTCTTATATGGTGAATTATATTTCCAACTGTAAACTCACCGAGGAGTGGCAGTATGGCAAGGAGCCATACTCTCGCGCCAATCCTCCGCCCGTGGTACACTACTTGTCTGACTGCAGGTGGAACTTCAGATATAACTTGAGGCGGCGAGTCCCCGGGCCGACTGGTCGAACCTGGTGCCGGACGAAGAAAGCAAGTGTAGTAACATAATCGTATGCGTGATACTTATCATTCATAGATAAAAGAGGGTAGTCCCCGAGCGCTCCTCGGGGCACCCCTTGTCTCGTACTTAGTACAAAAGGTAGCGTGCTACGTGTTGTTTTTTAACTATAAAATCTTCGGAGGAGATTGGCGTTCCACGGTCGTTCCGACTCCTTGCCGGAATCATCTCTCTTGCGTGCCTTCGGCTTCTGCGCGTCGATTAGGTAGTAGGAGTCGTTGCCTAAAGCTCTGCTGATGATGAAGGTGCCCTCCCAAGGGGCCGAGAGTTTGTGCTGGCCGGCTGTTCGCTGGATCAGTCGGAGCACAAGATCGCCCTCTTGGAAAGATCTTGGCTTGACCTTCCGGCTGTGGTAGCGGCGCAGACCCTGCTGATAGATGGCAGACCGACTAAGGGCTAACAAACGGCCTTCTTCCAGCAGGTCAACGCCGTCTTCTCGTGCTTCCTTGGCTTCCGCCTCTGTGTACATGGTGACTCGAGGCGAGTCGAACTCGATGTCAGTTGGGATGACAGCCTCGGCACCATATACAAGGAAGAAAGGGGTGAAGCCGGTTGACTTGTTTGGGGTAGTGCGCAAACTCCAGAGGACGGCCGGCAGCTCGTTGAGCCAATAGCCGGCCGAACGCTCCAGTGGCACGACCAGTCGGGGCTTGATGCCGGAGAGGATGAGGCCGTTTGCTCGCTCGACCTGGCCCTTTGACTGCGGGTGGGCAACGGATGCTAGGTCCAGCCGGATGCCGTGTGTTGTGCAGAAACGTGCCAGTGCTCCCTTTGCAAAGTTTGTGCCGTTGTCGGTGATGATGCTATGCGGCATGCCATACCAGGTTGTAATATCTGCGATGAAAGTAACGGCAGTCGGCCCATTCAGCTTCTTGATTAGCTTTGCCTCAATCCACTTGGTAAATTTGTCCACAGCGACGAGCAGATGTGTCATGCCGCCGCGTGCTGTCTTGAAAGGGCCCACCATGTCCAGCCCCCAGACGGCAAAGGGCCAGGTGAGGGGGATGGTCTTGAGTGCAGAAGCCGGCAGGTGTTGCTTGGAGCTGAAAACTTGGCACCCTTTGCAGTGTTTGACTAGTTCCTTGGCATCTTCCAAAACAGTCGGCCAGAAGAATCCATGGCGAAAAGCTTTGGCGACGAGTGATCTTGAGGCTGCGTGGTGGCCGCATTCCCCTTGGTGGATGTCCCTGAGGATTGCTATGCCCTTCTCTGGTTCGACGCAGTGCTAGAAGACTCTAGTGACGCTATGCCTAACAAGCTCTCGGCTGACTATTGTGTAAGCTCCGGCTCGGCATTGAACCTGCCTTGCCGAGATCTCGTTGGTTGGCAGCTCTCTGTTTACTAAGAAGTTGAGGATGGGCTGAACCCATGATGGAGCTGTGACTTCTTCTATTGTCAGGACTGCCACTGTGATAGGGGCGGGTGGGCTGGGTGGTGAAGAGTTGGAGTCGGAGTCTGCCACCGCCTGATGTGTTGATGCAGTCCCCGGGCCGGCTGCAGTAGCCCCCGGGCCGAGTTCCGAATTCCCCGGGCCGGGTGCGACTATGGCAGTCCCCGAGCCGCCTGTTGGAGTCCCCGCGCCGCCTGCTTGGTTTCCCAAGTCGGATCCGACTGCGTCGGGGTCAGGCGACATGAAGATGGAATCAGATTCTGGAGACGACTTGATAGACGGCTTGAGGAGGTGGTGGAGAGAAACGCCGGCTGGTATAGCTTGCTGGGTGGATCCTACTCGTGCCAGGGCATCTGGTTGCATGTTGTCAGCACGTGGTACATGAAGGAACTCACATCCTTCAAAGTATCCACTGATTTGCTGGACGAGGAAACGATAGCTCGCCATGTTTGCGTCCTTGGCGTCCCAGTCGCCAGATGACTGTTGGACCACCAAATCTGAGTCGCCATAGCACAGGATCCGGCGGATGCCGAGCTCTTTGGCTAGCCGGAGCCCGTGTATGAGCGCCTCGTACTCGGCCACATTGTTGGAGGCGGCAAAATGAATTTGTAATGTATACTTGAGCTTGTCGCCCTTGGGAGAGGTGAGGACGATGCCGGCTCCCAAGCCGGTGTGCATCTTGGACCCATCGAAGTGCATCCGCCAGTGAGTGGAGTCGGGGGCCGGTGGCAGGTATTGGGTTTCGGCCCGATCGACGAGGAAGTCGACCAGTGCCTGGGACTTAATAGCGGTGCGGGGCTGGTAGAAGATCGCGTAGGGGGCCAGCTCAATGGCCCATTTGGCCACCCGGCCGGATGCATCCCGGTTGCCTATGATCTCGGCGAGCGGGGTAGTACACACGACCGTGATGGGGTGCTCTTGAAAATAGGGCTTGAGCTTCTTGGCAGCGAAGTACACACCATAGCACATCTTCTGGTAGTGTGGGTAGTTCTGCTTCGAGGTGGATAAGACTTCGCTTAAATAATACACCAGCCTCTGGACCAGCTGAGCCCGGCCTTCTTCTGGGCACTGGACTATGATGACTGTGCTGACCACTCGGCTAGTAGCGGCAATGTAAAGGAGCATGGGCTCCTTTTCAGCCGGTGTGGTCAGCATCTTCTATAGCTCATGGAAGGCTTGGTCCGCCTGGTCGTTCCACTCGAAATGAGTGGACTTCTTCATGAGTCGGTAGAGGGGGAGGGCTTTCTCTTCGAGCCGGCTGATGAAGCGGTTCAGGGAAGCCAAGCATTCGGTAAGCTTCTGGACGTCTCGTATCTTGGTGGGAACCTCCATTCTCTCTATGGCTTTGATCTTCATCGGGTTGCATTTGATGCCGCGTTCAGAGACCAGAAAGCCTAGAAGCTGGCCGGCTGGTACTCCGAACACGCATTTCTCGGGGTTGAGCTTGATTTGAAATCAGCGCAAGTTTTCAAATGTCTCTCTGAGGTCTTCCATCAAGGTGCCATGCTTCTCCGTCTTCACCACAATATCGTCTACATAGACGTGGGCATTTCTGCCGAGTTGCTTGAGGAGGCACTTCTGCATGCAATGCTGAAAGGTGGCACCGGCATTTCTCAAGCCAAATGTCATAGTTAGGTAGCAGAAGGCTCCGAAGGGTGTGATGAAGGCGGTCTTCAAGCGGTCAGCTGGATCCAACTTTATCTGGTGGTAGCCTGAGTAAGCATCCAAGAAGCTCAACAGCTCGCATCCGGCTGTGGAGTCTATCACTTGGTCAATCCTTGGCAGGGTGAAAGGATCTTTGGGGCAAGCCTTGTTGAGGCTAGTGTAGTCTATACACATGCGCCACTTGTTATTTTTCTTCAGCACGAGGACTGGGTTGGCGAGCCACTGTGAGAAGAAAACTTCCATAATGAAGCCGGCTGCCAGAAGCCGGGCTATTTCTTCTCCTACAATCCTTCTCTTCTCTTCCGATAGTCGGCGGAGGGGTTGTTTGACTGGTTTTGCACCTTCTCGGACGTGTAGCTTGTGCTCGGCGAATTCCTTCGGCACACCCGGCATGTCCTTGGGGGACCATGCGAAAATGTCCCGATTCTCACGGAGGAAATCGGGGAGCTCGCCCTCCTATTTGGGAGCAAGGTTTGCCCCGATGGTGGCAAATCTTTCTGGGTGATCCGGGTCCAGAGGTACCCTCTTTGTTTCTTTGGCCGGCGGAAAAGAACCTTGGGCATCACACTCCTTGGGGCCGGGGGACAGGGCTGACTGCTTGTCGGCCATGGCCACGACTCGGCCCAGTATCTTCTTCTCCTCAGCAATTACAAGGGACTCGGCCAGCCGGCTGCTGGCAGCCGCACACTCAGAGGATTTCTTGTAGTCTCCGGCTATGGTGATGATGCCCTTGGAACTTGGTATCTTCATCTGGAGGTAGGCATAATGGGGTATAGCCATGAACTTGGCCAGGGCAGGTCGGCCAAGCAACGCGTGGTAAGGGCTCTCTAGATCCGCCACTTCAAACCACACCGCCTCTCGGTGGAAATGATCCTTGTCCCCGAAGAGGACGTCTATCTTGATCTTGCCGATTGGGGAGCAGGACAGGCCGAGAACAATGCCATGGAACACGGTCCGACTGGGCATGAGCTGCTTCGTTTTGATGCTTAGCTTCTCCATGGTGTCACGGTATAGTATGTTGATACTGCTCCCACCATCTATCAGCACGCGGGAGAAACGGGCGGCTCGCCTTTCTGTAGCGAGGGTGGCATCCATAACCAATGCGTAAGAGCCGAGAGACGGCATCACCTCTGGGTGATCTGTCCGGCTCCAGCTAATAGGCCTTTTTGACCAGTGCATGAACTCTGGGTTGTTGGTGGTGACTGCGTTGACTTCTTGGTGTTGTCGGCGCCGGCTACGCCGATCTTCTGGCTGGCTCGTGAAGACGACATAGGCGGCATGCTCGTCGGGGTACTCGTCTTGAACTGCCCCGACCGCTGGTCGAGCAGCCGGCTGCAGAGGAGCCGAAGGCGGCTGACCAGCAGGCAGAGGTGGCGCCATCCCCTCACCCTTGGAGATCCGTGTGAGCCAGTGGCATTTTTGGGTTGTGTGGTTTGAAGGCTTTGCGCCGCTGTGAAACTTGCAGGGGGCATCAAGTGCTTGCTCGTAGGAGAAAGCCGGCTGCCAAGCCGGCCTGCCGCCCTTCTGCTTCTTGGGTGCGGGCCGCCTTTCGGGCTGTTCGTCTTCGACTATGGCCACCTGCCGACTGGTGGAAGGCGGCAGGAGAGCCTTGCGCTTGTGGTCGTTCTGGTACGGGCGTCGGCTGGACTCCCCAGCCGGCGTCTTGGGACTTGGAGCGAGCACCTTCCCGGAGGCGTCTACTCGAAGCTCGGTCTTCATTGAGGAATCGGCCGTGGCGTATTTATCAGCTATGATCAGCAGCTCGTCAAGCGTAGTTGGCTCGTCACAGAGGAGTCGATGCTTGAGGAGGGTGTCTTCTCGGCACCCGGCGGTGAAGTACTCTATAGCTTGAACCTCGTGCACTCCCTCGCAGGAATTGCGGAGCTCGGCCCAACGCGTGAGGTAGTCACGAGTCGATTTGTTGGGCCCTTGGACACACAAGGAGAGCTGTCGGGGCTTGGGAGCCCGCTTGTAGGTGCTGGTGAAGTTACGGATGAAGGCTTCAGTGAAGTCTAGCCAGCTGTTGACGCTGTAAGGCTTGAGGCTATTGAGCCAGGTGCGCGCCGTGCCTTGGAGCATGAGGGGCACATATTTTATGGCAACACGCCTGTTGCCGTTCGCGATGCTAACCGCGGTGGAGTAGTCGATCAACCAATCTTCTGGCTTCACGGAGCCGTTGTACTTGGGCGTGTCTCTTGGGAGCGAGAACCCTTTGGGGACAGGCTCATCGCGGATGCGGGGGCTGAAGCAAGGCGGGGCGACATCATCTTCTTCTTCCAGGACCAGGGATCGCGCAAGGCGGTCGATCCGGTGGCGGGCATCATTCTCGCCGACTCCTTCGCGGGGTCCCAGCCGGCCGCTGAGAGTCGGATGCGTGACAGGCGGCGGGGTAGGGTATCTCTCTCCACGAGGCGGAGGGGGAGGGGGGTTGCCCCGCCACTCCACGGCTTGACGGCGGCCCTCTGCATCACGCTCGATGGAGATTCGAGTCTGGCTGCGGCTGGCAGCCGACTCCTTTTCTTTTCTCACGCGGGTGTTGCCCGCGGTCGGTGTTCGGGATGTCGCGCCGTGCTCTCGGCGTGGGGGAGGACTCTTGGCGCGGATGCCGGCTTCATGCCGCTCTGTGGCCGCGTCGATAAGTTGCTGGATGCGTCTGGTCATGTAGGGGAGCTCATCAGCCCCCAGCCCATTCAATTTGTCCGCGGCCGCCTGGGCGGCACGCAGGTTCTCGAGAGGCGTGGCATAGACTGGGCGATCTGCTCCTAGCATGTCGGCGATAGCCGTGCCGTGTTTCTTGATGATGTCGACGCGACTCGGCTCGTCGGGAGGCGGCGTGCCGAAGGCGGCACGGTCGACCTCGCGCTGGTGAGCCTCGGTGAGGCGTCTCATGGTGGCTAGCTTTTGGCCCTCCGCAACAAGGGCGAGGCAGCGTGCCTCCAATGTCTTGGCGTCCGCGTCGGCCGGAACGGGGGCAGACAAGTCGTGCAGCGCCGTCTGCAGGGCGTCGTGGGCGTTTTCGCCTGAGGCGGCGCCGCGGCTGATGACCAGTACCTCGGTGATGGCACTGCCGCTGCTGTCGGCTCGAGGAAGAGGGTCGTTGATGATTACCACGTTGGTGGGGAAGGCATCAAGGGATGCCGTGTCGGAGTCGACAAGCATCGGGTCGGTGGAGCCAACCGACTCCAAGTCCGCGGCAAGCTCGCCGGAGACGTGGAGTTGGTCGAGGAGACTGATGAGGTGGCTCTCGGGGTAGTCTGTGCCCGCGTCGGATGCGGGCTCGTCGGAGATGTGAGCCTTGCCAAGAAGATCGGCGAGGCAGCTCGTCACGCAGGCGTCGGCGACGTCTTGTAGCGCCTCGAGGCAAGCGCCATCGGGCGAGCCGGGCTGGCTACGCACGTTGGGAAGGAAGAGGGTTCCCGTCCAGAGCAGGTCTCCGGACGACGGTGCACCTGGCCCCACGGTGGGCGCCAAATGTCGGGTGGTTGGTGCGACATATGCCAAAGGATGGCTTATCATTGTGGGAGCCAATAAAACATCGCCGGTGCCTGGAAACGGGATAAGGCGAAGACATGCACGCCGGCGAATCTTACCCAGCTTCAGGGCTCTCCGTGGAGATAACACCCCTAATGCTGCTCTGCGGGGTCTCCGCATGATCACTAGCTCGACGGGTAGCTACAGGATGCTCCTTGAGCTGTTCGGTGAAAGGATGAAGGAGGGCAAGGACAGCCCGCTCCTCTTCTCCTTGTGGTGTCTAAAACTATCGAAAGAGTCCTCTCCCTGCATGGGTGCCCTGGGGGGTTTATATAGGCCTACCCCCCAGGGGTACAATGGTAATCCGACTGGGTGTGGGCCCTAGCCATCTGTGTCTATGCCCACCGGCTTCTTCGCCGACTGGTGGGCCCCGCCGGCTGCCGGTCCTTTGGTCGACAGGTCGGCCCCACCGCTCGGGGGCTCTAGCGGGGGCTGGTTACTGTGGCCCCATCCTTAGTGGCGAGGGCTTCGTCTTGGTAAGCATGGCTACAGTGCCACCGCCGGGCGGCTTGTCACTATAGCCTTACCTCGTCTTATCTCCTTAATGGGGCGCCTCCTTCGAGGGAGTGGACTGGCCGGCTACTGGGAATCGGTCGTACCCCAGGCCGACTGGGGGTGGCCCGGCCGCCTTCGGGTGTCTCCATGAAGGATGGGACCCACTGCCCACGGGTCGTACTGACGACTCGCCGTGGGTGACATCATGGTCAATATGGCAACAGTGCCGCACCGAACGGGTGATGGCCGCCCGTACGGCGTACTGTGGCCAAGCGTGCTCCGGGATTCGGGGGTGGCGGGTTTCGCTGTAGCCACGCCCCGTCTCATCGCCGTTATGTGGGTGCAGATTTCGAGGGCACGATCTGGGCCGCTTGTTGAGGGGGGGGGGCGCTTCTTGGAGTCGGCCTTCTTGTGGCTGGCTTCGTGGAGCCGGCCCTCTCGGGGCTTTCTTCTTGGAGATTTTTAGGCCTAGGCCGCCTTCGCACAGCCGGCCCGAGGGGCAGTCGGCCGGAGGAAGGCGGCCCCATGTCTTGGAAGCTTGAAGGCTCGATCGGCCTATAATTTTTCTGAAGTGTCAGAGGGAGCCGGCTAGGCTACCCATGGTCATTTACTCCGTCAAAGTTCAAAATGGATCAATCAAAGAAAGGGTTCTTGCTTATGTTACAGGGTGTGAAGTTCAATTAGACTCAATGCCTGACCACTGCAGAAGATAGAGAGAAAATGAAAGTCATTCCCTATGCCTCAGCCATAGGTTCTACCATGTATACAATGCTGTGTACCAGACCTGATGTGTGCCTTGCTATAAGTTTAGCAGGGAGGTACCAAAGTAATCCAGGAGTGGATCACTGGACAGCGGTCAAGAACATCCTGAAATACCTGAAAAGGACTAAGAATATGTTTCTCGTTTATGGAGGTGACAAAGAGCTTGTCGTAAATGTTTACGTCGATGCAAGTTTTGACACTGATCCGGATGACTCTAAGTCAGAAACCGGATATGTATTTTTATTGAATGGTGGAGCTGTCAGTTGGTGCAGTTCCAAGTAGAGCGTCGTGGCGGGATCTACATGTGAAGCAGAGTAAATAGCTACTTTCGAAGCAGCAAATGAAGGAGTCCATATGAAGGAGTTCATATCCGATCTAGGTGTAATACCTAGTGCATCGGGTCCAATGAAAATCTTTTGTGACAATACTGGAGCAATTGCCTTGGCGAAGGAATCCAGATTTCACAAGAGAACCAAGCACATCAAGAGACGCTTCAATTCCATCCGCAATCAAGTCAAGGAGGGAGACATAGAGATTTGGAAGATACATACGAATCTGAATGTTGCAGACCCGTTGACTAAGCCTCTTCCACGAGCAAAACATGATCAGCACCAAGACTCCATGGGTGTTAGAATCATTACTATATAATCTAGATTATTAACTCTAGTGCAAGTGGGAGACTAAAGGAAATATGCCCTAGAGGCAATAATAAAGTTGTTATTTATATTTCCTTATATCATGATAAATGTTTATTATTCATGCTAGAATTGTATTAACCGGAAACTTAGTACATGTGTGAATACATAGACAAAACAGAGTGTCCCTAGTATGCCTCTACTTGACTAGCTCGTTAATCAAAGATGGTTAAGTTTCCTGACCGTAGACATGTGTTGTCATTTGATGAACGAGATCACATCATTAGAGAATGATGTGATGGACAAGACCCATCCATTAGCTTAGCATTATGATCATTTAGTTTTATTGCTATTGCTTTCTTCATGACTTATACATATTCCTCTGACTATGAGATCGTGCAACTCCTGAATACCGGAGGAACACCTTGTGTGCTATCAAACGTCACAACGTAACTGGGTGATTATAAAGATCCTCTACAGGTGTCTCCAAAGGTGTTTGTTGAGTTGGCATAGATCAAGATTAGGATTTATCACTCCGTATATCGGAGAGGTATCTCTGGGCCCTCTCGGTAATGCACATCACTATAAGCCTTGCAAGCAATGTGACTAATGAGTTAGTTGTGGGATGATGCATTACGGAACGAGTCAAGAGACTTGCCGGTAACGAGATTGAACTAGCTATGAGGATACCACGATCGAATCTCGGGCAAGTAACATACCGATGACAAAGGGAATGACGTATGTTGTTATGTGGTTTGACCAATAAATATCTTCATAGAATATGTAGGAACCAATATGAGCATACAGGTTCCGCTATTGTTTATTGACTGGAGATGTGTCTCGGTCATGTCTACATAGTTCTCGAACCTGTAGGGTCCGCACGCTTAACGTTTGATGACGATTTGTATTATGAGTTATGTGTTTTGGTGAACGAAGTTTGTTCAGCGTCCCGGATGAGATCACGGACATGACGAGGAGTCTCGAAATGGTTGGGAGGTAAAGATTCATATATTGAAAGGTTATATACGGACATCGGAATGGTTCCGAAGAGGTTTGAGGATTTTTCGGAGTACCGGGAGGTTACCGGAACCCCCCGGGAAAGTTAATGGGCCTAATGGGCCATAGTGGAGGAGAGGAGGCAGGCCACGGGAGGTGGCGCGCACCCCCTTACCCAATCCGAATTGGACAAGGGGAGGAGGCATGCCCCCCTTTCCTTCTCCTTCTCCCTCCTTTCCCCTTTCACCCTCTCTGTTGGAAGGAAGGGGGGCCGAATCCTACTAGGAACGAAGTCCTAGTAGGACTCCCCCTCATGGAGCGCCACCCCTTGCCAGCCACCTCATCCCCCCTCCTTTATATACGGGGGTGGGGGGCACCCCAAAGGCACACCAAGAAATCTCTTAGCCGTGTACGGTGCCCCCTTCCATAGTTTACTCCTCCGGTCATAGCGTCGTAGTGCTTAGGCGAAGCCCTGCGTGGATCACGTCACCATCACCACGCCGTCGTGCTATCGTAAATCTCCCTCGACCCTATACTTGATCAAGAGCTCGAGGGGCGTCATTGAGCTGAACGTGTGTTGAACACGGAGGTGCCGTACGTTCGGTACTTGGATCGGTTGGATCATGAAGACGTTCGACTACATCAACCGCGTTAACCTAACGCTCCCACTTTCGGTCTACTAGGGGGAGGGGGGAATCCTACCAGGAGTGGAGTCCTAGTAGGACTCCCCCCTTGGCGCGCCTCCTCCTGGCCAGCCACCTCCTCCCCCTCTCCTTTTTATACGGGGGCGGGGGGCACCCCAGAGGCACATCAATTGTTCTCTTAGCCGTGTGTGGTGCCCCCTGCACAGTTTACTCCTCCGGTCATAGCGTCGTAGTGCTTAGGCGAGGGTACGTGGACACACTCTCCTCCTCTCGTTGCTATGCATCTCCTAGATAGACCTTGCGTGATCGTAGGAAATTTTTGAAATTGCATGCTACGTTCCCCAACAACCAAATGTTTTTCTTGATATATTACATAACCCTTCAGTCAAGCTACCATCAGAGGAGGGTCTTGCAATTCTTGACCTGGAGGCACAGTTGGTTGCGGCTCTTCATGCTATTCCTGATTGGACAGTTCCTTATTTGTCTTTTATGACCCAGGGAGAGTTACCTGATACGTCTCCAATGTATCTATAATTTCTGATTGTTCCATGCTATTATATTGTCAACCTTGGATGTTTTATATGCATTTATATGCTATTTTATATGATTTTTGGGACTAACCTATTAACCTAGAGCCCAGTGCTAGTTTCTGTTTTTTTTTGTTGTTTTTGAGTATCGCAGAAAAGGAAAACCAAATGGAGTCCAATTGACCTGAAATTTCATGTAGATCATTTTTGGACCAGATGAAGCCCACGGAGTACCAGAGGTGGGCCAGAAGAGTCCCGAGGCCACCACGAGGGTGGGGGGCGCGCCCTACCCCCCTGGGCGCTCCCCCCTACCTCGTGGCCGCCTCAGGGACCCCCTGAATTGTTCCCGACTCCAACACCTCGTATATAACCCAAAACTTCCAGAAAGAAACCTAGATCGGGAGTTCCACTGCCAGAAGCCTCCGTAGCCACCGAAAACCAATCTAGACCCGTTCTGACACCCTACCGGAGGGGGGAATCCCTCTCCGGTGGCCATCTTCATTATCCCGGTGCTCTCCATGACGAGGAGGGAGTAGTTCACCCTCGGGGCTGAGGGTATGTACCAGTAGCTATGTGTTTGATCTCTCTCTCTCTCTATCTCTCTCTCTCTCGTGTTCTTGACTCGGCATGATCTTGATGTATTGCGAGCTTTGCTATTATAGTTGGATCTTATGATGTTTCTCCCCCTCTACTCTCTTGTAATGGATTGATTTTTCCCTTTGAAGTTATCTTATCGAATTGAGTCTTTAAGGATTTGAGAACACTTGATGTATGTCTTGCATGTGCTTATCTATGGTGACAATGCGAGATCAAGTGATCCACTTGATGTATGTTTTGGTGATCAACTTGCGAGTTCCGTGACCTCGTGAACTTATGCACAAGGGTTGGCACACGTTTTCGTCTTGACTCTCTGGTAGAAACTTTGGGGAACTCTTTGAAGTTCTTTGTGTTGGTTGAATAGATGAATATGGGATTGTGTGATGCATATCGTATAATCATACCCACGGATACTTGAGGTGACATTGGAGTATCTAGGTGACATTAGGGTTTTGGTTGATTTGTGTCTTAAGGTGTTATTCTAGTACGAACTCTTGAATAGATCGATCAGAAAGAATAACTTTGAGGTGGTTTCGTACCCTACCATAATCTCTTCGTTTGTTCTCCGCTATTAGTGACTTTGAAGTGACTCTTTGTTGAATGTTGAGGGATAGTTATATGATCCAATTATGTTATTATTGTTGAGAGAACTTGCACTAGTGAAAGTATGAACCCCAGGCCTTGTTTCCTAGCATTGCAATACCGTTTACGCTCACTTTTACCACTTGCTACCTTGCTGTTTTTATAATTTCAGATTACAAAACCTATATCTACCATCCATATTGCACTTGTATCACCATCTCTTCGCCGAACTAGTGCACCTATACAATTTACCATTGTATTGGGTGTGTTGGGGACAGAAGAGACTCTTTGTTATTTGGTTGCAGGGTTGCTTGAGAGAGACCATCTTCATCCTACGCCTCCCACAGATTGATAAACCTTAGGTCATCCACTTGAGGGAAATTTGTTGCTGTCCTACAAACCTCTACACTTAGAGGCCCAACAACGTCTACAATAAGAAGGTTGTGTAGTAGACATCATTACCTGAGGATGAAACTTTGGCCACGCAAATAACTCGGCGGTATAAGTCAATGACCATTATCAATGGCGAGTTACACTGATGCAGTGTCACAGGTGTGTTCCAGTGTTGTGTTTCTCTTGAAGAGGGCTGTGAGATTCTAAGGGAGATTCATGAAGGAGATTGTGGTTGATATGTCCATTTTGCATCATGCTTTTATATTGATATTTATTGCATTATGGGCTGTTATTACACATTATGTCACAATACTTATGCCTTTTCTCTCTTACTTTACAAGGTTTACATGAAGAGGGAGAATGTCGGCAACTGGAATTCTGGGGTGGAAAAGGAGCAAATATTAGAGAACTATTATGCACAACTCCAAAAGTCGAGAAACTCCACGGAATCCAGTTTTGGAATATATTAAAAATATTGGGCGAAGAAAGCACTAGAGGGGGGCCACCCACTGTCCACGAGGGTGGAGGGCGCGCCCCCTGCCTCGTGGGCCACCTGGAAGCCCCCCGATGCCCATCTTCTGGTATAAGGTGTCTTTTGCCCTAGAAACAATCATAAGGAAGCTTTCTGGATGAAGCACCGCCGTCTCGAGGCGGAACCTTGGCGGAACCAATCTAGGGCTCCGGCGGAGCTGTTCTGCCGAGGAAACATCCCTCCGGGAGGGGGAAATTGTCACCATCATCATCACCATCGATCCTCTCATTGGAAGGGGGTCAATCTCCATCAACATCTTCACCAGCACCTTCTCCTCTCAAACCCTAGTTCATCTCTTGTATCCGGTCTTTGTCTCAAAACCTCAGATTGGTACCTGTGGGTTGCTAGTAGTGTTGATTACTCCTTGTAGTTGATGCTAGTTGGTTTATTCAGTGGAAGATTATATGTTCCTTTATGCACATTAATACCCCTCTAATTATGAACATGAATATGATTTGTGAGTAGTTATGTTTGTTCCTGAGGACATGGGAGAAGTCTTGTTATAAGTAGTCATGTGAATTTGGTATTCGTTCGATATTTTGATGAGATGTATGTTGTCTTTCCTCTAGTGGTGTTATGTGAACGTCGACTACATGCCACTTCACCATTGTTTGGGCCTAGGGGAAGGCATTGGGAAGTAATAAGAAGATGATGGGTTGCTAGAGTGATAGAAGCTTAAACCCTAGTTTATGCGTTGCTTCGTAAGGGGCTGATTTGGATCCATATGTTTCATGCTATGGTTAGGTTTACCTTAATTCTTCTTTCGTAGTTGCGGATGCTTGAAAGGGGGGTTAATCATAAGTGGGATGCTTGTCCAAGGAAGGGCAGTACCCAAGCACCGGTCCACCCACATATCAAATTATCAAAGTAACGGACGTGAATCATATGAGCATGACGAAAACTAGCTTGATGATAATTCCCATGTGTCCACGGGAGCACTTTCCTTTATATAAGAGTTTGTCCAGGCTTGTCCTTTGCTACAAAAAGGATTGGGACACCTTGCTGCACCTTGTCTACTTTTGTTACTTGTTACCCGTTACAAATTACCTTATCACAAAACTATCTGTTACCGATAATTTCAGTGCTTGCAGAGAATACCTTACTGAAAACTGCTTGTCATTTCCTTCTGCTCCTCGTTGGGCTTGACACTCTTACTTATCGAAAGGACTATGATAGATCCCCTATACTTGTGGGTCATCAAGACTCTTTTCTGGTGCCATTACCGGGGAGTGAAGCGCCTTTGGTAGGTGGAATTTGGTAAGGAAAAATTTATATAGTGTGCTGAAATTTACTGTCACTTGTTACTATGGAAAATAATCCTTTGAGGGGCTTGTTTGAGGTATCTTCACACCGAACAGTAGAGCAAAGAGTTGCTCCTCAGCCTACTGAACCTACTGAAAATGTTTACTTTGAAATTCCTTCGGGTATGATAGAGAAACTGCTAGCTGCTAGCTAATCCTTTTACAGGAGATGGAACATTACATCCCGATATGCACCTAATCTATGTGGATGAAGTTTGGGGATTATTTAATATTGCAGGTGTCGGTGTCAAAACCGGCGGATCTCGGGTAGTGGGTCCCGAACTGTGTGCCTAGGCCGGATGGTAACAGGAGGCAGGGAACACGATGTTTTACCCAAGTTCGGGCCCTCTTGATGGAGGTAAAACCCTACGTCCTGCTTGATTAATATTGATGATATGGGTAGTACAAGAGTGGATCTACCACGAGATCAAGGAGGCTAAACCCTAGAAGCTAGCCTATGGTATGATTTTTGCGTATGGAGTTGATTGCCTACGGACTACAACCCTCCGGTTTATATAGACACCGGATAGGGTTAGGGTTACATAGAGTCGGTTACAATGGTAGGAGATCTTGAATATCCGCATCGCCAAGCTTGCCTTCCACGCCAAGGAAAGTCCCATCCGGACACGGGACGAAGTCTTCAATCTTGTATCTTCATAGTCCAGGAGTCCGGCTGAAGGTATAGTCCGGCTACCCGAACACCCCCTAATCCAGGACTCCCTCAGTAGCCCCTGAACCAGGCTTCAATGACGACGAGTCCGGCGCGCAAATTGTCTTCGGCATTGCAAGGCGGGTTCCTCCTCCAAGTCCTTCATAGAAGATTGTAAACACCAAGAGTAGTGTCCGGCTCTGCAAAATAAGCTTCCACATATTGCCATAGAGAGAATAATATTAACACAAATCAAATCTGCTGACGTATTCCGCAGTGCGTCATCACACTACAGCCAAGTCCTTCACTCGAATCGTTTTCACTTTTCCACCTTAGCGTGTTTTTGTGAGGCGGTTTCCTTGGCACGTCTTGTCAAAGCAGAGATCGTGTACCCCCCTTTTACGGGATTCTCATCAATACGGACGTGGGTAACCCAACTGCGCCACTTATCACGGCACTTGGGAGGCAAGCGAGTTTTACTAGGCAGGTGGGGACGCACAACCGCATCCGCCCATATAAGGGGACAAGGATCCACCTTTTTACCTACGCCTTCTTCCTCCTTTGCCTATCCATCTCCTACGCACCCGAGCTCCAGCGCCCAAGCCCACACTTCCCACCTCAACCTTCTCCAGCAATGTCCGAAGCGGGAGGCAAGTGGATGGTCTCCTCCGTCACGGAGGGTAAAGTCAAGAAGCTAAGGAAGGCCGGATACCTGTCCAAGGACATCGCGCACCGACTTCCCGAAGAGGGGAAGCTTCTCCCCACCCCAAAGCCCCATGAGAGGGTAGTATTTCTCCCCCACTTCCTCCGCGGACTGGGTTTTCCACTCCACCCATTTGTCCGGGGGCTCATGTTCTACTACGGCCTGGATTTTCACGATCTGGCTCCGAACTTCATCCTCAACATCTCGGCGTTTATCGTCGTGTGCGAGGCTTTTCTCCGTGTCCGCCCTCATTTCGGCCTCTGGCTCAAGACCTTCAACGTCAAGCCCAAGGTGGTGCGCGGCAGCCAGGTGGAGTGCGGAGGCGCCATGGCGGGCAAGATGGCCAACGTCCTATGGTTCGAGGGCTCTTTCGTGGAGACCCTAAAGGGATGGCAATCTGGGTGGTTTTATATCACCGAGCCGCGCGATCCGAAATGGACCGCAACCCCCGAGTTCCGATCCGGACCCCCACGCGGCTTATGTCCTGGAAAGAGACGGGCCTGTCGTGGGGTGACGAAAAAGAGGTGACCGGATTGCAAACATGCATCCAGTCCCTGGTGAACAAGCCAGTCCGGCTTGTTAATGTAATCCAGGTTATGCTCATCCGCCGGATCCTCCCGTGCCAACAACGGGATTTTAATCTATGGGAGTTCGACCCGGCGCAGCATCAAACCCTCAGCAGGCTCTTCGACACGACGTACAAAGACGCCTGGAAGATGCTATTCAAGGGCGCCGAGGCTCCCACATCCGCTTCCGAGGACTGCGGATACAGCTCGCAGCGTCACGCTAGCGAGGTATGCCATCTACACCTTTTACAGGATGTTAAGCTTTTTTCATAGTTTGACTCTATGCGGGATCTAAACTCCCTTACCTTTGACAGGCTTGGCGGGCGATATCCGGACCGATTAACTGTCCGGCTCCACTGCCCGAAGACCCATCCCCAGCTCTACTAGCGAAGCTGCTGGTTCCGGCGCCTTATGTGGTGCCGGAGAAGAAGGCCAAGAAGAAGAAGACCACGGGGACTCGAAAGAGTGCCCGCAACGTGGTGGTGTCGGACTCGTCATCTGACGAGTCCGAGACGCCCTCCTCCCGTGAAAACGAGGAGGAGGAAGAAGAAAACTCTCCCCCCAGCGGAGGGAGGAGAGAAGAGGAAGGCCGCCCCAACGGGGGAGGCCGAGGGGTCTAGGAAAAGGAAGATCCCTCCGCCGGACTACGCCCCCAATGCCGAAGAGGGCAAAGAGGAGTGGCCAAACAGGGCCAAGCGCCCGGCGAAATCGTAAGTTCGGATATCAGAGTAACTCATGATGTTCCTTTGTTGCACAGCTTTCCTTAATGTCGAATGTAATTATGCAGTCCGCCCCGGGCCAAATTCGATGAATCGTCGGGCGGCTCCCTGGACTCATCGGACGTGAACTCAGTTCCGCCCGCTGTCTCCCCCCGCACTGCCGACGACGCCGAAGTGGCGTCGCGACAAGCTCCGGGGCAGGAGGAGGTGGTCCCGGAGGAGCCGCAAGGCAACCTCCCGGACTCCAGGAGTGAAGGGGATAAGGCTTCCCAGGGCTCTAAGTCCGGCTTTGTGCCAGACAGCGCGCCAGAATCTTCCACAGTTCCGGACCGCAATAGGCGAACTCCTTCCAAGAGGAGCAAGCCTTCTGAGCCGGCGGCCTCCGTCCAACCGGAGGTGCCGGACAATCTGCTGGAGGTGCTTGACGACGCCTCCATCGACGAGGGGCACCGTACTATTATGAGTACGGTGATCCAGAAGGTTCAGTCCGCCAAAGAGCGGACTGACTGAAGCTTGCGCTAGCCTTCTAACAGGCTTCGAGGTAAGTAAAAATATGTAAAAATATTACCGCATAGACAGAAGCCCCTGATGCTCTGTTTGGCGTTCGGAAAGAAAAGCCGAATAGAGGATCTATTAAATTTCGCAGGAGTCTAAAAAAAGAGTCAATATGCGTATGCAGGTGTCGCTGCTATCCACCACCACACTGACTGCGGAGGTGGGTGTCCTGAAGCAGGACCTCGAGCGGACCGAGCAAGAGCTCGGCCTTGCCAAGCGGCGGCTCGAGGAGGAAGAAGGTAAGAAATACCTTACAGAAAAAGTGCCTATAAAAAGGCTTGATTGCAAAAAGAGTAACAGGATTGTACTGCTTATTGTAGGGGCCACGACTGAGGTGGCGACCCTTAAGCAGGCGCTGTCTGAGGCCGAAAAGAAAATGGCCGCGGAGCACACCGAGCGAGACAGACTTGGGGCTCAGGTCGGCGAGGTGCAGCAAGAGCTTCAGGCTCTCATGAAAAAACATGAGAGTTTGGAGCTGGACTCGAAGGTGCAAGCATCCGAGCTTGCAACGGCCCTAGAGGCTGCCAAGTATGCCAAGGCCGAAGCCCAAAAGGCCCTCCAAGAGTTGGAGGAGATGAGGAAGATAGCAGCGGGTAAGGCATTCTTTATGCAAAGCAGAAATATAAAAGTGAACTACCTGTTACTTACCCGAATCTGGAGCTCTCCAGGGGCATTCGTAGATCTTCCCCGCAGCGTATCCGACGCCGCCGCATTCTACGGAGCTAAATAGGGTAGCTCGACGGAGAAGGTGTTTTGGTCTCAGTATTCTGAGGCCGGACACCCTGTGCCCTTGAGCGACCAGCTGAAACAGCTGGTCGAGCTCCACAAGGTGGCCGAGCAGGCCATGAAGGGCTTCATAGTTCGGCTGTGGCCCGGAGAGGCCCTGCCTGGGAGCTATTTCGGGCTGGTGCGGCGGCTGGTGGAGGCTTGTCCGAGGCTTGAGGTCATCAAGCGCTCCGTCTGCATCGAAGGTGCCCGTCGGGCCCTTGCCCGTGCAAAGGTGCACTGGGGTAAGCTGGACGGTGAGAAGCTTGTGAAGGACGGGCCGCCGCCGGGGAAGGAGCATCGCAAACCCGAGAACTACTACAAGGATGTTCTTGCAGGTGCCCACCTTGTGGCGGATGAATGTACCAAGGATGTGATATTTGAATGAACTCACTCGTGTTTATCCTGTGCGCTGAAAACTTGTTCATATGCGCTAAGCAAAGCTTATTGAATTTAAAATATTACTTTCTGTGCGGCCGTTTATCAAAAATTGAGAGATGGCCAGTCGTCGGCTTCTGCCCCCGTGCCACTAGTGCTGGGGTGTTCGGGATAAACCTGAGCGCTCTTTTTCCCATAGTTGGGTCCTTCGAGGGAGGCGCTCAGCACAACGAACCAGGCAATCGGACTATAATGCTTGAACACTCTCACCTAGCCATAGAACTCTATAATTTTAAATTTCGGCGAAGCCCCTAGTTCGGAAGACCGAGTTCGGGGTGCTATCCACGCCTTGGCCGGACAAAGCTAGCTCCTCGCTCGAAGCGGCATAAGCCTTTAGGGACTCGAAAAACCTCTCGAACATCGACCGGTCTCTCGCCACATCATGACAGTCAGTTTTAGCTTTCTCCACTGAGGTGGTTAACCCAGCTGAACCGGGGCACAATCGCAGTGGTTCTCCTAGTGCTACCTTAGCCGACAGAGCGGAACGTAAGGCACCAAAACATAGGAGCCGGGCAAACCCAACTATTGACCTAAATCATGATTCGGAGCCAATGCATATAGTGCTATAAGTTCGGGGTGCCGCACTTGTGAAAGTGTACGGACTTCTCACACCATTATGAGGGGTACTGAAGCCCCTGGCGTGTTTGCTGTACCATGGTGTACGGGTGCAATCATGTCATTTAATAAACATAAATGTGAAAAGAAGATAATGCAAAAAATAGACAAGAAGCTAAGCATTGTTTATAGAGAGGCTATTTATCAACGCCGAACGATACAAATAGTGCGGTAAGCAAAAGATATTGGACTATTCAGTATGTCCTCACCAGGGGCAGGCCGCGGAATTGTATTTAAAATAGGTATACCGCTCATAACAGAGACCACCTGGGAGTTCCATAATGCGGCATGGCTTGTCTGCCTCCCTGGATCTTGCATCGTTTGTGCGGCAGTCGAATTGCCGAACAGGTCGTCCGAAGTATGGAGTCCTGAAAGTAAGAAAAAATTAAAAAAAAAAGAATCCGACAGCCCCTAGTACGTTTTAAGCCGTATTTTGGGCGTGCCGTTATTGTGCCCCTTCCCCCGTGCCCATGGTATTTCAGGGGCGTAGTTATGTACGCGAGGTACTGGTTTCGCTATGTCGCGAAAGCTGGGGTTGGGGCCGCATTGCTACACTTGCTCAGAGTGTGCCAGGCGGTCCTGCTGTGGGTTACTCCGGGCGCGCTTGGCAGTGTCTGGCTTTTTAATGGCCGGACTGGAGAATTGCCTGAGAAGGCTACTTTGTACCTCCGCTGCGAGGGCCGTCGTATGCTCCTCCGTACGAAGGGAGCGTTCGGTGTTTCCGTTGACCGTAATTACTCCTCGAGGGCCTGGCATCTTGAGCTTGAGATATGCGTAGTGCGGCACCGCATTGAACTTTGCGAATGCGGTCCGTCCGAGCAGGGCGTGATAGCCACTGCGAAACGGGACTACATCGAAGATTAACTCTTCGCTTCGGAAATTGTCCGGGGATCTGAAGACCACGTCAAGTGTTACTGAGCCTGTACAGTTGGCTTCTACACCTGGTATAATGCCTTTAAAGGTCGTTCTTGTGGGCTTAATCCTTGAGGGATCTATGCCCATTTTCCACACTGTATCCTGATAAAGCAGGTTCAGGCTACTGCCGCCGTCCATGAGGACTCTTGTGAGATGAAATCCGTCGATGATTGGGTCTAGAACCAATGCGGCGAAGCCGCCATGACGGATGCTAGTGGGATGGTCCCTTCGATCAAAAGTGATCGGGCAGGAGGACCATGGGTTGAACTTTGGGGCGACTGGCTCCATCGCGTATACATCCCGTAGCGCACACTTCCGCTCCCGTTTGGGAATGTGGGTTGCGTATATCATGTTCACCGTCCGCACTTGTGGGGGAAAGCCCTTCTGTCCATTGTTGTTCGGCGGCTTGGGCTCCTCGTCGTCGCTGTGCAGCCCCTTGTCTCTGTTTTCGGCCCTTAACTTGCCTGCCTGCTTGAACACCCAACAATCCCTGTTAGTGTGATTGGCTGGCCTTTCGGGGGTGCCATGTATCTGGCACAAGCGATCGAGTATTTGGTCCAAGCTGGACGGGCCCTGAGTATTCTTTTTGAATGGCTTTTTCCGCTGACCGGATTTATAGCCTTTGAATCCGGCATTGACTGCCGTGTCTTCATTGCTGTTGCTGCTAACGCGGCGTTTTTGCTTATTCCGACGTGTCCTGCCACTTTTGTCCTTGGTATCCGAATTACCAGGGTTCTTTGATAAGTTGTTACTGCGAGCTAGCCAGCTGTCTTCTCCCGCGCAAAAGAGGGTCATGAGTGTCATGAGGGCTGCCATGGATTTCGGCTTTCCTATCCCAGGTGCCGGGCAAGCCACTCGTCGCGGATGTTATGCTTGAAGGCTGCTAGGGCCTCTGCGTCCGGACAGTCGACTATCTAGTTTTTCTTTGTTAGGAACCGTGTCCAGAATTTCTGGCCGATTCCTCTGACTGCTGAATTATGTGGCTTAAGTCGTCGGCATCCGGTGTTCGCATGTAAGTGCCCTGGAAGTTGTCGAGGAATGCGGCTTCCAGGTCCTCCCAAGAACCGATTGAGTCTGCTGGCAAGCTGTTAAGCCAATGCCGGGCCGGTCCTTTAAGTTTGAGCGGGAGGTATTTGATGGCGTGTAGATCATCGCCGCGTGCCATGTGGATGTGAAGGAGATAATCCTCGATCCATACCGCCGGATCTGTTGTGCCATCGTATGATTTGATGTTTACGGGTTTGAAACCCTCTGGGATATTATGATCCATTGCTTCATTCGTGAAGCATAGCGGGTGTGCGGCGCCTCTGTACTGGGCTATATCACGACGCAGCTCGGAAGAGCTATGTCTATTGTGTTCGGCCCAGCCGGATTTGTTGTATCCGGAGTGAAGGTCATTGTCACATGCCGTAGGGCGCCTGCGCGATCCGTAGATCGATCTTGTTTGTCTTGCCTTATCCTCCAGTATGTCTCGCAGGTCGGGCGCATTTTCCCGTGCCTTGGTTGAGCGGCGTCGGGGCATGGCTTGGGTGGAGGGCCGAGAGGCCTCTGTCGCGGCCGCGAGGTGGCCGGTCTGCCATGTCATGCGCTGGTGATGTAGGTGCTTCCTCCTCTGATCGGGGTAGCGGCCTGCACTTCGGGTAACTCTTGGAGGGGCATTCGAGTTCATACTCTTTGGCCGCAAGGACTTCAGTCCATCTGTCAGCTAGCAAATATTGGGCAGCTCTAAGCTGTTGCTGCTTTTTCTTGAGGCTGCTTGCCGTGGCTAAAAGCCTGCGTTTAAAATGCTCTTGTTCGGCGGGGTCTGATGGTATGACGAATTCGTCGTCATCGAGGCTTGCCTCGTCTTCGGAGGGAGGCGTATAGTTATCATCCTCGACCTCTCGGTCTGCCGCTCTCTCATGAGGGCTGGCTTCTCCATCTTCCTGTGCCGAATCTTGCTGAGGTGGGTGTTCTTCGGCGCTATCCGGGGTAGTATTATCTCCCGTGCCGGAATCACCGTTTTTGCTTTGGCGGGATTTAGAGCGGCGCCGCTGACGCCGGCGCTTTGGCTGTTTCTTGGGGGCGTCATCCCCCACTGTTCCATCGCCATCTCCATCTTTTGGAGTATCCACCATATATATGTCATATGACGAGGTGGCCTTTCAGCGCCCTACAGGTGCTGGTTCCTGTTCGTCTCCCACATCGTCATCCATGCCGTCGATGTCTTTGGAGCTGAAGTCAAGCATGTCGGTTAGATCGTCGACAGTGGCTACAAAGTGGGTGGTGGGTGGGCTTTGAGTTTCCTCATCGTCTGTGTCCCATCCTTGCTGACCGTAGTTCGGCCAGGGCTCTCCTGATAAAGAGAGAGACTTAAGAGAATTCAGGATGTCGCAAAAAGGCGAATGCTGAAAGATGTCTACGGCGGTGAACTCCATTATCGGCGCCCAATCGGATTCGATTGGCAGGGGCGCGGGGGGTTCGGAGTCCGGGGAGGAGTCTGGATCCTCGGAGTCACGGGTCGTGCAGAGTGCGGGGCTAGCGTTCGGCTCGATTGCTTTCGGGATCGCAGCCCCCGAGGTGACGTCCAACCGCTCATCCTCGATTGGCGCAATAGGCTCCGAGTTAGGGGTCGGAACTGATGCGTGTGCGGCCTCCAGGACACTGTCCGGGGGCAGAGCTAGATCATGCCCCTCGAGATAGTGCGGCGCGCTTGGCCGTGGCTCGAGCCCGTCGAAGATCAAGTCTCCGCGGATGTCAGCCATGTAGTTTAAGCTTCCAAACCTGACTTGATGGCCAGGGGCGTAGCTTTCGATCTGCTCTAGGTGGCCGAGCGAATTGGCCCGCAGAGCGAAGCCGCCGAAGACGAAGATCTGTCCGGGGAGAAAAGTCTCACCCTGGACCGCATCGTTGTTGATGATCAAAGGAGCCATCGGGCCTAAAGGCGACGACACAGAGGAACTCTCAATGAAAGCACCAACGTCAGTGTCAAAACCGGCGGATCTCGGGTAGTGGGTCCCGAACTGTGTGCCTAGGCCGGATGGTAACAGGAGGCGGGGAACACGATGTTTTACCCAGGTTCGGGCCCTCTTGATGGAGGTAAAACCCTACGTCCTGCTTGATTAATATTGATGATATGGGTAGTACAAGAGTGGATCTACCACAAGATCAAGTAGGCTAAACCCTAGAAGCTAGCCTATGGTATGATTGTTGTGTATGGAGTTGATTGCCTACGGACTACAACCCTCCGGTTTATATAGACACCGGATAGGGTTAGGGTTACATAGAGTCGGTTACAATGGTAGGAGATCTTGAATATCCGCATCGCCAAGCTTGCCTTCCACGCCAAGGAAAGTCCCATTCGGACACGGGACAAAGTCTTCAATCTTGCATCTTCATAGTCCAGGAGTCCGGCTCAAGATATAGTCCGGCTACCCGAACACCCCCTAATCCAGGACTCCCTCAGTAGGTATACCCGAGGATGTTATAAATAAGAAGGTCTTCCCTTTATCTTTGAAGGGAAAGTCATTGACATGGTTTAGGCTATGTGATGATATTGGATCATGGAATTACAACCGATTGAAATTGGAATTTCATCAAAAGTTTTATCCTATGCATTTGGTTCATTGTGATCGTAATTATATATATAATTTTTGGCCTCGCGAAGGAGAAAGTATCGCTCAAGATTGGCGGAGGCTTAAGTCAATTTTATATTCATGCCCCATGACCTCTCAAGAGAAATTATTATTCAAAAATTTTATGCTCGGCTTTCTCTCAATAATCGCTCCATGCTCGATACTTCTTGTACTGGTTCTTTTATGATGAAGACTATTGAATTCAGATGGGATTTATTGGAAAGAATTAAACACAACTCTGAAGATTGGGAACTCGACGAAGGTAAGGAGTCAGGTATAACACCTAAGTTTGATTGTGTTAATTCTTTTATGGATACCGATGCTTTTCGTGAATTTAGCATTAAATATGGATGTTGGTGTCAAAACCGGCGGATCTCGGGTAGGGGGTCCCGAACTGTGCGTCTAAGGCGGATGGTAACAGGAGGCGGGGGACACAATGTTTACCCAGGTTCGGGCTGTCGGTGTCAAAACCGGCGGATCTCGGGTAGGGGGTCCCGAACTGTGCGTCTAAGGCGGATGGTAACAGGAGGCAGGGGGCACAATGTTTTACCCAGGTTCAGGCCCTCTTGATGGAGGTAAAACCCTACGTCCTGCTTGATTATTCTTGATAATATGAGTAGTATAAGAGTTGATCTACCACGAGATCAGAGAGGCTAAACCCTAGAAGCTAGCCTATGGTATGATTGTATGTTGTCCTACGGACTAAAACCCTCCGGTTTATATAGACACCGGAGGGGGCTAGGGTTACACAGAGTCGGTTACAAGGAAGGAGATCTACATATCCGTATTGCCAAGCTTGCCTTCCACACCAAGGAGAGTCCCATCCGGACACAGGGCGAAGTCTTCAATCTTGTATCTTCATAGTCCAACAGTCCAGCCAAAGGATATAGTCCGGCTGTCCGGATCCCCCCTAATCCAGGACTCCCTCAGTAGCCCCTGAACTAGGCTTCAATGACGATGAGTCGGGCGCGCAGATTTTCTTCGGCATTGCAAGGCGGGTTCCTCCTCCTAATACTTCATAGAAGATTTTGAACACGAGGATTGTGTCCAGCTCTGCAAAACAAGTTCCACATACCACCGTAGAGAGAATAATATTTCCACAAATCTGATCTGCTGACGTACCCCGTAGCGTGGCATCACACCACAGCCAGGTCTTTATTTGAATCGTTTTTCATAACCTATCTCAGCGTGTTTCGCGAGGCGGTTTCCTTGGCGCGTCTTGTCGAAGCAGAGATCGTGTCCCCTTATTACGGGATTCCCATCAATACGGACGTGGGTAACCCAACCACGCCATCAATTACGGCGCTTGGGGGATAAGCGAGTTTCACCAGGCTAGTGGGGGCACATAGTTTCGTCCGCCTTTATAAAGGCATAATGTTTCAACTTTTTCTACCAACGCCTTCTTCCTCCTTGCTCATCCATTTTCGTGCACTCGAGCTCCAGCGCCCAAGTCCACATCCTTCTCCTCAACTCTCCCCAAACATGTCCAGAGCGGGAGGCCAGTGGATGGTCTCCTCCGTCACGGAGGGACACATCAATAAACTACGTGGGGCCGGATACTTAGCCGCGGATATCGCGCACCGGCTGCTAGCCATGGGGAAGATCGTCCCTACCCCGGAACCTCACGAAAGGGTGGTTTTCCTCCCCCACTTCGTCCGCAGACTGGGGTTTCCCCTCCATCCATTCGTCCGCGGCCTTATGTTCTATTACGGGCTGGACTTTCATGATCTAGCCCCAAATTTCATCCTCAACATTTCGGCGTTCATCATTGTGTGCGAGGCTTTCCTCCGCATCCGGCCCCACTTCGGACTGTGGCTAAAGACCTTCAATATCAAGTCGAAGGTGGTTGGCGGCCAACAAGCGGAATGTGGCGGAGCCATGGTGGGCAAAATGCCCAACGTTACATGGCTCGAGGGCTCCTTCGTGGAGACCATAAAGGGGTGGCAATCGGGGTGGTTCTACATCACTGAGCCGCGCGACACCAACTGGGTGGCGGCCCCCGAGCTTCGATCCGGAATCCCCATGTGGCTCACTTCCTGGAAGGAGAAGGGCCTGTCCTGGGGCTCATCAGTGGAGCTGGACGGACTCCTGAAGTGTATCCGGAACATGATAAGCAAGAAACTTAAGCTTGTCAACATAGTCCAGGTCATGCTCTTCCGCCGGATCCTGCTGTGTCAACAACTGGCTTTCAACTTATGGGAATTCGACCCGGCCCAGCACCAGACTCTGCGTGAGCTCTTCGACACGACGCATAAGGATGTCTGGAAGGTGCTGTTCAAAGGCGCCGAGGTCCCCCTTCTCTTACCGAGGACCGTGGGTTAAGCGCGAAGCGCCCTGCGAATCCGGTAAGCTCCGTACACCGGGTAGGGTATTTATTTCTCATAGCTTAACCATGTGCGGGGTCTGAGCTCCCATGCCTTTGATAGGACTGGGTGGAGACATCGGAGCAGATTAACTATCCGGCCCCTCTGCCCGAAGACTCTGCAGACACTCTCCTGACGGAGATGCGGACTCCGGCTCCTTATGAGGTGCCGGAGAAGACCAAGAAGAAGGTCATGGGAACCCGAAAGAGTTCCCGGCGCCAGGTGGTATCGGACACAATGTCCGATAACTCCGAGATGCACTCCTCTCGTGAAAACGAGGAGAAGGAAGATGAAGATTCTCCCCCTCCAGCCGGGGGAGACAAGAAAAGGAAGGCCGCCCCAACCGGGGAGGCCGAAGGGTCCAAGAAGGGAAGGACTCTCCTTTCGGACTGCTCCACCGCCACCGCCGATGGCGAAGACGAGTGGCTGCTCAGGGCCAAGCACCTGGCGAAGTCGTAAGTATTCAGATACCAGAGTAACTGATAGCATACTTTTGTTGCACTGCTTCTCCTAACGTCGAACATGATTGTGCAGTCCGCCCCAAGACCGTATCGACGTATCCTCGTCGGACGGTTCCTTGGACTCGTCGGATATGAATAGTGATACACTTCCAACCGCCTCCTCTCCTTGCCCTACGGACAATGCCAAGGTATTGTCTCAAGGGGCACCGAGCTGGGGGGAGGTAGTCCCGGAGGCGCCTCAAGGCGAACTTCCGGACTCCAGGCACGAAGGGAGCAAGACTCCCAAGGGCTCCAAGTTCGGCCCCCAGCCGAACGCCGCGCCGGAATCTCCAGTGGTTCCGGACTCCAGCAGGCGGCCCCCTTCCAAGAGGGGCAAGCCGCCCGTGCCGGTGACCTCTGTCCGTCCAGAGGCACCGGACAACCTGCTGGGAGCGCTTCATGGCGCTTCCATCGACGAAGAGCACCGCACTATTATGAGTGCGGTGATCAAGAAGGTTCAGTCCGCCAAGAGCGGACTGACTGAAACCTATGCCAGCCTTCTAACAGGCTTTGAGGTAAGTATTTAAAATATAGGAAAATATTACCGCATAGACAGTAGCCCCTGATGCTCTGTTTGGTGTTCACAAAGAAAAGCCGAATAGAGGATCAAATAATATCTGCAGGAGTCTAATATAAGTATGTCTGTATGCGTATGCAGGCTTCGCTGCTGATCTCTGCCGCACTGACTACGGAGGTCGCCGCACTGAAGCAGGACCTCGAGCGGTCCGAGAAAGAGCTCGGCCTTGCCAAGAGGCAGCTCGAGGAGAACAAAGGTAAGTAATACCTTGTCTATATAAAAAAGAAAATGTGGTTACGAAATGACAGGATCATCATGAATGTGCCAGGGGCGACGACCGAAGTGGTGACCCTGAAGTAGGCGTTGTCCGAGGCCGAAAACAAAGAGGCCAAGGAGCGCACCGAGCGGGAGAAACAAGAGGCACGAGTGGGCGAGGTGTAGCAAGAGCTCCAGGCGCCCGTGAAGAAACATGAGACTTTGGAGCTTGACTCAAAGACGCGAGAGACCGGGCTAGCTGCGGCCCTCGAGAGCACAAAGCATGGCAAGGCTGAAGCCCAAAAGGCCCTCCAGGAAATTGAGGCGATGAGGAAGATACCGGCGGGTAAGGCATTCAATATGCAAAGCAAGCATGTGAAAGTAAATTACTTGTTACTTACCCGAGTCCGGAGCTCTCCAGGAGCATTAGCAGATTTACCCCGCAGCGTGTCGGATGCCGTGAAATATTACCAGGCCGAGGAGGGGAGCTCGATGGAGAAGTTGTTCTGGTCTCAGTATACTGGGACCGAACACCCGATGCCTGTGAGCGACCAGCTGAAGCAACTGGTTGAGCTGCACAAGGCGGCCGAACAGGCCATGAGGGGCCTTATAGTCCGGATGTCGCCTGGCGGCTCCCTTCCCAATAGCTACTTGAGCCTGGTGAGGCGGCTTGTGGATGCCTGCCCCCGGCTGGAAGTCATCAAGCGGTCCGTCTGCATCGAAGGTGCCCGCCGGGCTTTTGCCCGTGCGAAGGTGCACTGGGCCAAGATGAAGATTAACTCCTCGCTTCGAAAGTTATCCGGGGATCCGAAGACCACTTCCAGTGTGACTGAGCCTGTGCAATGGGCCTCTACACCTGGTATGACGCCTTTGAAGGTCGTTTTTGTGGGTTTGATCCTTGAGGGGTCTATACCCATTTTGCGCACTGTGTCCTGATAAAGCAGGTTCAGGCTGCTGCCACCGTCCATAAGGACTCGAGTGAGGTGAAATCCGTCGATGATTGGGTCTAGGACCAGTGCGGCGAATCCGCCATGACGGATACTAGTGGGATGGTCCCTGCGATCGAAGGTGATCGGACAAGAGGACCATGGGTTGAACTTTGGGGCGACTGGCTCCAACGCATATACATCCCTTAACGCACGCTTCCGCTCCCTCTTGGGGATGTGGGTTGCGTATATCTTGTTCACCGTCCGCACTTGTGGGGGGAACCTCCTCTGTCCTCCGGTGTTCGGCTGCCGGGGCTCCTCCTCGTCATCGCTATGTAGCCCCTTATCTTTGTTTTTGGCGTTTAACTTGCCGGCCTTCTTGAACACCCAACATTCCCTGTTGGTGTGGTTGGCTGGCTTGTCAGGGGTGCCATGTATTTGGCACGAGCGATCGAGTATACGGTCCAAACTAGACGGGCCCGGAGTGCTTCTTTTGAATGCCTTTTTCCATTGGCCGGGTTTAGAGCCTCTGAATCCGGCTTTGACTGCCGTATCCTCGGTATTGTCGCTATTGACGCGGCGCTTATGTTTGTTGTGACGTGACTTGCCATTGCTATCCTTGGTATCTGAAGTACCATGGTTCTTTGATATGTTATTGCTGTGAGCCAGCCAGCTGTCTTCTCCCGCGCAAAAGCGGGTCATGAGTGTCGTGAGGGCTGCCATAGACTTCGGCTTTTCCTGGCCAAGGTGCCGGGCGAGCCACTCGTCGCGGATGTTGTGCTTAAAAGCTGCTAGGGCCTCTGCATCTGGACAGTCAACGATTTGATTTTTCTTTGTCAGGAACCGTGTCTAGAATTGCCTGGCCAATTCCTCTGGCTGCTGAATTATGTGGCTCAAGTCATCGGCATCTGGTGGTCGCACATAAGTGCCCTGGAAGTTGTCGAGGAATGCGGCTTCCAGATCTTCCCAACAGCCGATGGATTCTGCTAGCAGGCTGTTGAGCCAATGCCGAGCTGGTCCTTTGAGCTTGAGTGGGAGGTATTTGATGGCGTGTAGATCATCACCGCGGGCCATGTGGATGTGTAGGAGGAAGTCTTCGATCCATACCGCAGGATCTATTGTGTCGTCGTATGATTCGATATTTACGGGTTTGAAACCCTCTGGATTTGGTGATCCATTACTTCGTCTGTGAAGCATATGGGGTGTGCGGCGCCTCTATAGTGGGCTATGTCACGACGCAGCTCGAATGAGTCTTGTCCGCTGTGTTCGGCCCGGCTGGATTTACTTTTACTGTATCCGGCGTGACGGTTATCATCTCGCGTAGTGGCGCGCCCTCGTGATCCGTAGATTGATCTTGCGTGTTTTGCTTTGTTCTCCAATACGTCTCGCAGGTCTAGCGTGTTTCCCCGTGCCTTGTCATTTTTATTTGAGTGGCGTCGGGGTGCGGGCTGAGTTTTTGGCTGAAATGCCTCTCTGTCGCGGCTACGAGGTGGCTGATCAGCCGCATCATATGCTGGAGATGTAGGTTTTAATGCTTCCTCCTCCAGTCAGGTTAGCAACCTGCGCTTTGGGTAACTCTTGGAGGGGCGTTTGAGTTCATATTCTTCGGCCGCAAGGACTTTAGTCCATCTGTCAGCTAGCAAATCTTGATCAGCTTGAAGCTGCTGCTGCTTTTTCTTAAGGCTATTTGCCGTGGCTATAAGCCGGCGCTTGAAGCGCTCTTGCTCGGTGGGATCCTCCGACACGACAAATTCGTCATCGTCGAGGCTTGCCTCATCTTCAGAGGGAGGCATGTAATTATCATCCTCCGCCTCTCCATCTGCTGCTCTCTCGGGAGGGCTGGCTTCTCCATCCTCCTGCTCTAAATCTTGCTGGAGGGGATTGTTGTCATCTTCTGCACTGTCCGGAGTGCTATTATCTCCTGTGCCGGTGTCACCGCTTTTTCTTTGGCGAGACTTAGAGCGGTGCCGCTGACGTCGGCGCTTGGGTTGCTTCTTGGAGGGGTCATCCTCCGCTGTCCCGTCGCCATTGCCTTCTTTGGGTGTGTTCACCATGTATATATCATATGATGAGGTGGCTGTCCAGTGCCCTGTGGGCAGTGGTTCCTCTTCGTCTCCCGCATCGTCGTCCATACCGTCGATGTCTTCGGAGTCATAGTCAAGGATGTCAGTCAAATTGTCGATAGTGGCTACTAAGTGGGTCGTGGGTGGGCGGCGAATTTCTTCGTCATCCGCATCCCAATCCTGCCGAACATAGTTCGGGCAGGACTCTCCTGACAGGGAGAGAGACCTTAATGAGTTCAGCATGTCGCCAAAGGGCGAGTGCCGAATGATATCCGCGGAGGTGAACTCCATGATCGGCGCCCAGTCGGATTCGATAGGCACGGGCGTAGGCGGTTCGGAGTACGTGGCTGGGGAAGAATCCGGCAATTTGGCGTCACGGCTCTCGTGAAGGGTAAGGTCGATATTCGGCTCGATCACCGCTGAGAATGCGGTCGCCGTGGCGGGGTCTATCGCCCCGTCCGTGGATGGTGCAATCGGTTCCGAGTTGAGGGTCGGAGCGGTTGCCGGTGCGATCTCCTGCACACTATCCGACGGTAGAGCTAAATCATGCTCATCGTGATCGTGCGACGTACTCGGCAGGGGCTCGAATCCGTCGAAGATCAAGTCTCCACGGATGTCGGCCGTGTAATTTAAGCTTCCAAACCTGACCTTTTGGCCAGAGGCGTAACTCTCGATCTGCTCTAGATGGCCAAGCGAGTTGGCCTGCAGTGCGAAGCCGCCGAATACAAAGATCTATCTGGGGAGAAAAGTCTCACCTTGGACTGCATCGCTATCGATGATCAAAGGAGCCATCAAGCCTAATGATGATGACACAGAGGAACTCTCAAGAAAGCACCAATGTCGGTGTCAAAACAGGCAGATCTCGGGTAGGGGGTCCCGAACTGTGCGTCTAAGGCGGATGGTAACAGGAGGTAGGGGACACAATGTTTTACCCAGGTTTGGGCCCTCTTGATGGAGGTAAAACACTACGTCCTGCTTGATTATTCTTGATAATATGAATAGTACAAGAGTTGATCTACCACGAGATCATCGAGGCTAAACCCTAGAAGCTAGCCTATGGTATGATTGTATGTTGTCCTACGGACTAAAACCATCCGGTTTATATAGACACCAGAGGGGGCTAGGGTTACACGGAGTCGGTTACAAGGAAGGAGATCTACATATCCGTATTGCCAAGCTTGCCTTCCACGCCAAGGAGAGTCCCATCTGGACACAGGACGAAGTCTTCAATCTTGTATCTTCATAGTCCAACAGTCCGGCCAAAGGATATAGTCCGGCTGTCCGGATCCCCCCTAATCCAAGACTCCCTCACGGGCCCTCTCGATGGAGGTAATACCCTACTTCCTTCTTGATTGATCTTGATGATATGAGTATTACAAGAGTTGATGTACCATGAGATCGTAGAGCAAAACCCTAGAGGCTAGCCTATGATTATGATTGTTGTTGTCCTATGGACTAAACCCTCCAGTTTATATAGACACCGGAGGAGGCTAGGGTTACTCAAAGTCGGTTACAAGAGAGGAGATCCACATATCCGAATTGCCAAGCTTGCCTTCCACGCAAAGGAGAGTCTCACCCGGACACGGGACGAAGTCTTCAATCTTGTATCTTCATAGTCCAACAGTCCGGCCAAAGTATATAGTTCGGCTGTCCGAGGACCCCCTAATCCAGGACTCCCTCAGTAGCCCCTGAACCAGGCTTCAATGACGATGAGTTCGGCGCGCAGCTTGTCAACATAGTCCAGGTCATGCTCTTCCGCCGGATCCTCCCGTGTCAACAACGGGCTTTCAACTTATGGGAATTCGACCCGGCCCAGCACCAGACTCTGCGTGAGCTCTTCGACACGACACATAAGGACGTCTGGAAGGTGCTGTTCAAAGGCGCCGAGGTCCCCCCTTCTCTTACTAAGGATCGTGGGTTAAGCGCGAAGCGCCCTGCGAATCCGGTAAGCTCCGTACACCGGCTAGGGTATTTATTTCTCATAGCTTAACCATGTGCGGGGTCTGAGCTCCCATGCCTTTGACAGGACTGGGTGGAGACATCGGAGCAGATTAACTGTCCGGCCCCTCTGCCCGAAGACCCTGCAGACGCTCTCCTGACGGAGATGCGGACTCCGGCTCCTTATGAGGTTCCGGAGAAGACCAAGAAGAAGGCCACGGGAACCCGAAAGAGTTCCCGGCGCCAGGTGGTATCGGACACATTGTCCGATAACTCCGAGACGCACTCCTCCCGTGAAAACGAGGAGAAGGAAGATGAAGATTCTCCCCCTCCAGCCGGGGGAGACAAGAAAAGGAAGGCCGCCCCAACCGGGGAGGCCGAAGGGTCCAAGAAGGGAAGGACTCTCCTTTTGGACTGCTCCACTGCCACCGTCGACAGCGAAGACGAGTGGCTGCTCAGGGCCAAGCCCCTGGCGAAGTCGTAAGTATTTGGATACCAGAGTAACTCATAGAATACTTTTGTTGCACTGCTTCTCCTAACGTCGAACATGATTATGCAGTCTGCCCCGAGCCCGTATCGACGTATCCTCGTCGGACGGTTCCTTGGACTCGTCGGATATGAATAGTGATACACTTCCAACCGCCTCCTCTCCTTGCCCTACGGACAATGCCAAGGTATTGTCTCAAGGGGCACCGAGCTGGGGGGAGGTAGTCCCGGAGGCGCCTCAAGGCGAACTTCCGGACTCCAGGCGCGAAGGGAGCAAGACTCCCAAGGGCTCCAAGTTCGGCCCCCAGCCGAACGCCGCGCCGGAACCTCCAGTGGTTCTGGACTCCGGTAGGCGGCCCCCTTCCAAGAGGGGCAAGACGCCTGTGCCGGTGACCTCTGTCCGTCCAGAGGCACCGGATAACCTGCTGGGAGCGCTTCGCGGTGCTTCCATCGACGAAGAGCACCGCACTATTATGAGTGCGGTGATCAAGAAGGTTCAGTCCGCCAAGAGCGGACTAACTGAAACCTATGCCAGCCTTCTAACAGGCTTTGAGGTAAGTATTTAAAATATAGGAAAATATTACCGCATAGACAGTAGCCCCTGATGCTCTGTTTGGTGTTCACAAAGAAAAGCCGAATAGAGGATCAAATAATATCTGCAGGAGTCTAATATAAGTATGTCTGTATGCGTATGCAGGCTTCGCTGCTGATCTCTGCCGCACTGACTACGGAGGTCGCCGCACTAAAGCAGGACCTCGAGCGGTCCGAGAAAGAGCTCGGCCTTGCCAAGAGGCAGCTCGAGGAGAACAAAGGTAAGTAATACCTTGTCTATATAAAAAAGAAAATGTGGTTACGAAATGACAGGATCATCATGAATGTGCCAGGGGCGACGACCGAAGTGGTGACCCTGAAGTAGGCGTTGTCCGAGGCCAAAAACAAAGCGGCCAAGGAGCGCACCGAGCGGGAGAAACAAGAGGCACGGGTGGGCGAGGTGTAGCAAGAGCTCCAGGTGCCCGTGAAGAAACACGAGACTTTGGAGCTTGACTCGAAGACGCGAGAGACCGGGCTTGCTGCGACCCTCGAGAGCACAAAGCATGCCAAGGCTGAAGCCCAAAAGGCCCTCCAGGAAATTGAGGCGATGAGGAAGATAGCGGCAGGTAAGGCATTCAATATGCAAAGCAAGCATGTGAAAGTAAATTACTTGTTACTTACCCGAGTCCGGAGCTCTCCAGGAGCATTCGTAGATTTGCCCCGCAGCGTGTCGGATGCCGTGAAATATTACCAGGCCGAGGAGGGGAGCTCGATGGAGAAGTTGTTCTGGTCTCAGTATACTGGGACCGAACACCCGATGCCTGTGAGCGACCAGCTGAAGCAACTGGTTGAGCTGCACAAGGCGGCCGAACAGGCCATGAGGGGCCTTATAGTCCGGATGTGGCCTGGCGGCTCCCTTCCCAATAGCTACTTCGGCCTGGTGAGGTGGCTTGTGGACGCCTGCCCCCGGCTGGAAGTCATCAAGCGGTCCGTCTGCATCGAAGGTGCCCGCCGGGCTTTTGCCCGTGCAAAGGTGCACTGGGCCAAGATGGACGCCGAGAAGCTAGTGAAGGAGGGGCCGCCGCAGGGCAAGGAGCATCGTCACCCCGAAATGTATTATGAGGGTGTCCTGAAGGGTGCCCGTCTTGTGGCGGACGAGTGTACGAAGGATGTAATTTTTGAATGAACTTGCTCGTGTGATCCTGTATTATGAAAACTTTTTCATATGCGCTATGCAACGCTTGCTTGAATTTAAAATATTACCTTCTGTGCGGCTGTTTATTAAATCTGAGAGATGGCCAGTCGTCGGCTTCTGCCCCCATGCCCTGAGTGCTGGGGTGTTCGGGATAAATCTGAGCACTCTTTTTCCCATTGTTGGGTCCTTCGAGGGAGGTGCTCAGCACAATGAACAAGGCAATCCGACTATAATGTTTTATCACTCTCACTTAGTCATAGAAGTCTACAATTTTAAATTTTGGCGAAGCCCCTCGTATTCGGAAGGACGAATTTTGGGTGCTATACACGCCTTAAGCCGGACAAAGCCGTCTCCTCGCTCTAAGCGGCATAAGTCTTTAAGGACTCGAGACCTCTCGAACAGCGACCATCTCTGGCCTTATCATGACAGTCAGTTTTAGCTTTCTCTACTGAGGTGCTTGCCCAGATGAACCGGGGCACAATCGCAGTAGTTCTCCCAGTGCTACCTTAGCCGATATAGCGGAACGTAAGGTACCAAAACATGGGAGGCCTGCAAACCCAACTACTGACCCAAGACATGATTCAGAGCTGATGCATATAATGCTATAAGTTCGGGGTGCCGCACTGTTGAAAGTGATCGGACTTCTCACGCCGTATTATGGGGTACGCTTAAGCCCCTAGCGTATTGGCCATACCAGAGTGTACGGGTGTTGAATGTCTGAAAGTGCAACTACCCCTAGGTGGTTTTGGTAATTCATAACAACATATAGCTCATTGAGATAATGCTATTCCAAGATGATTATTTCAGGAAAGCTCAATGATTGGCATGGCATGGATGTGAAAGTGGAACCCTCAAAATGCTAAGGAAAAAGGATTGGCTCAAGCTCAAATGCTCAAGACTCTTCATTTTATATTTTAGTGATCCAAGATCACATTGAGTCTTTAGGAAAAGCCAATACTATCAAGGAGGGATGAGGTGTTGCTTAATGAGCCTCTTGCTTCATGTGCTTAGTGATATGCTCCAAAAACCCTCAACTACTTTACCATATCCACATATGACCTAAACCCTAAGCCAAACTCGGTCCTACCGATTCTTCCTATCCGGCGCCACCGAGTTTTCATTTGTCATAAGCCACTGCCAAACCCTAGCAATTCGGTCCTACCGATAGGGATCTCGGTCTCACCGAGATGGGGTTGCAAACTCTCTGTTTCCCTTTCATAACTTTTCGGTCTCACCGAAAGAGCGAATCGGTCCCACCGAGATTGCAATGTAAACTCAGTGTTTCCCCTTTGTAACTTTTCGGTCTCACCGAGTTCCACTCGGTCTCACCGAAAGAGCAAATCGGTCCCACCGAGTTTGCTTGACCAACTCTCTGGTTAGCTAATTACCAAATTCGGTCTCACCGAGTTTGTGTAATCGGTCTCACCGAGATTACGTTATGCCCAAACCCTAACCATATCGGTCCTACCGAGTTGCATGTCAGTCCCACCGAAAATCTCTAACGGTCACTAGGTTTACATTTTCGGTCCGACCGAGTTTGTTGATTCGGTCCCACCGAGATTGGAAAACTGTGTAATGGTTGGATTTTGTGTGGAGGCTATATATATACCCCTCCACCTCCTCTTCATTCGTGGAGAGAGCCATCAGAACACATACACCATTCCAACTCATATGTTCTGAGAGAGAACCACCTACTCATGTGTTGAGACCAAGATATTCCATTCCTACCATATGAATCTTGATCTCTAGCCTTCCCAAGTTGCTTTCCACTCAAATCTTCTTTCCACCAAATCCAAATCCTATGAGAGAGAGTTGAGTTTTGGGGAGACTATCATTTGAAGCACAAGAGCAAGGAGTTCATTACCTACACACCATTTGTTACTTCTTGGAGAGTGGTGTCTCCTAGATTGGCTAGGTGTCACTTGGAAGCCTCCGACAAGATTGTGGAGTTGAACCAAGGAGTTTGTAAGGGCAAGGAGATCGCCTACTTCGTGAAGATCTACCGCTAGTGAGGCAAGTCCTGTGTGGGCGATGGCCATGGTGGGATAGACAAGGTTGCTTCTTCGTGGACCCTTTGTGGGTGGTTGCTTTTTCGTGGACCCTTCGTGGGTGGAGCCCTGTGTGGACTCGCGCAACCGTTACCCTTGGGTGGAGCCCTGTGTGGACTTGCGCAACCGTTACCCTTCCTGGGTTGAAGTCTCCATCAACGTGGATGTAGGATAGCACCACCTATCTGAACCACGAGAAAAACATCCGTGTCTCCAATTGCGTTTGAATTCTCCAAACCCTTCCCTTTACATTCTTGCAAGTTGCATGCTTTACTTTCCGCTGCCTATATACTCTTTGCATGCTTGCTTGAATTATGTGATGATTGCTTGACTTGTCCTAAATTAGCTAAAATTTGCCAAGAACTAAAATTGGGAAAAGGTTAAGTTTTTATTTGGTCAAGTAGTCTAATCACCCCCCTCTAGACATACTTTCGATCCTACAAGTGGTATCAGAGCTTTGGTCTCCATTTGCTTGATCTCCATAGCTTTTGGTGGTCATAGCCTTGGTTTCACAACCTAGGAGAGTATGGCGTCTAGCGAGGGAAATTATCACCGTAGAGGTCCTTACTTTGATGGTACTAATTTTGCTAGTTGGAAGCATAAAATGAAAATGCATATTCTTGGACATAACCCCGCCGTTTGGGCTATTGTGTGTGTTGGTTTGCAAGGTGACTTCTTTGATGGGAGAGAACCAAACCATGAAGCTACCGCAGATGAGTTGAAGATGTTGCAATACAATGCTCAAGATTGTGATATTCTCTTCAACGGATTGTGCCCCGAAGAATTCAACAAAATCAGCCGTCTTGAGAATGCAAAGGAAATTTGGGACACTTTGATTGATATGCACGAAGGTACCGACTCCGTCAAGGAATCCAAGTTGGATGTGCTTCAAAGCCAACTTGACAAGTTCAAGATGAAGGATGGTGAAGGTGTCGCTGAAATGTACCCTAGGCTTGCTCTCATCACAAATGAGATTGCCGGCTTAGGAAGTGAAGAGATGACCGATAGATTCATCATCAAGAATATTCTAAGAGCCTTGGATGGAAAATATGATACCGTGTGCACATTGATCCAAATGATGCCTAATTACAAAGATCTCAAGCCAACGGAGGTGATTGGAAGAATTGTTGCTCATGAGATGTCCCTTAAGGATAAAGAGGAACTTCACAACAAATCAAGTGGTGCCTATAAAGCCTCATGTGAAGCCCCTACATCATCAAGTGAGAAACAAGACTTCAATGAAGAATTGAGCTTAATGGTGAAGAACTTCAACAAGTTCTACAAGAGTAGAAGCAAAGATAGAAGCTTCAAGTCAAGGTCCTACAATGATAAAAGATCTTCTAGTCGAGAGCGAAACTGCTACAATTGTGGAAGACCCGGACACTATTCCAATGAGTGTATGGCTCCCTACAAGAGAAGAGAAGATTCTCCAAGAAGAAGAAGCAAAGAATCACCACCAAGAGAGAGAAGGAGTAGAGATGATCGTTATGAACGAAGATACTCACGGAGAAGCAATGATTCGGAAAGGAAGGAAAAATCATCAAGGAGCTACACAAGACGAAGACATCAAGCTCATGTTGGTGAATGGGTATCCGGCTCCGACTCCGACAGCCACTCCGAGAGAAGTTATCACTCCGACTCCGAAGATACTCAAGATGAAGGTGTTGCCGGTCTAGCACTTGTGTCAGCCAACTCCTACGACATATTTGACTCACCAAATGAAGGAATTGGAAGATGCTTCATGGCCAAAGGTCCTAAGGTAACACACCCCGAGTATGTTGATTTCAATAGTGATGAAGATGACTTGTTAGGTGATGATTTGCTTGTTGACAACTCTAGTGATGAATACTATGATGAAACGTCAATTAAACATGCTAATCAAGATAAAACGAATGACAATGATAAGGAGAAGATTGAGGCTCTAACTAAAGAACTAAACACTCTTAAGTTAGCTCATGAAACTATCTTCGAAGATCATCGAGAACTTTTAAGAGCTCATGAGAAATTACGCTTTGAAAAGCTCAATCTTGAGCAAGAGCATGAGTTCTTAAAAGCAATCAATGATGATCTCCACAAGAAAAGCTCTTCTTACATTGCCAAGCGTTTACTCTTATCCACTTACATGCCTCAAGTCAAGTCTAGTAACAAGAACAAGAAAGATTCTTCCTCTAGCAGTAACAATGATCATGCTAAATCCAATATTGTTGCTTCTAGTAGTTCTCTTGATTCCACTAATGATTCTCTTAGCCAAGTGTAGCGACCCGACCCGAATGGATCAAGTCTCTGTGCTTAGGTGTCATCCCTGGATCGGTATGCTGACACACACAGTACTCGAAGGATTTATAACAGAGGTAAATCACATGTATAAAGTAACGTAAATACTATTACCTCAATCCAAATAGCGGAAGCAACAAGGTTGTGGATTCCCATCAACACCAACGGCAAAGTTGAGTGTAGAAATCGTAACCCTAACGTATCACTTACTCATCGTAAGATAAACCTGCAACATGAGACGTTGCAGCCCAAAACGGGTCAGTACATTGAATGTACTGGCAAATTCACACCATAGAGAAAATGATGAACAATGGCTATCACTATATGCATATATGGCTGGTGGAAAGCTCTATGGTTATAAGGTTTTTGCGTAAAGCCAATTTTTCCCTACTGCAAAGGAATACATTTTAATTAACTATCATGGTGGTTGTGAAACATTGAGAACGGTTGACAGCATTCTCAATCCCAATTAAGTAACATCATTAAAACCCAACAATATTCATTTAAAGTAACGTGATGAGATCAATAGGATAATCCAAGAACTAGATACTCAAGATGTCCATAACCGGGGACACGGCTAATCATGATTAGTTTGTACACTCTGCAGAGGTTTGCGCACTTTTCCCCACATGACTCGATCGCCTTCGTTTGTTTGTCGCACTACACGGTGTTTGAGAAACGGATGACCGAGACATACTCTTTCAGAAGCGCTAGCACCTTACATGTGGGGTAGACCGTACCACCTACAACCCCTACATCTGCTAGTCCACCCCGTAAGATTTCACACAACTTAGTCAACTACACCAGAGCCCATAGTAGCATGTGGCTGCACACGGAAGTTTCTAGCATGAAAGATCTTATGATCCCTTTGAGCCTGGGTGGCGGTCCGAAAAAAAAACAGGCAAGTCCTGATAGACATCAGGTGCCTCAATCCACCCAGATGTGTGTTTAAGTTGCCACCTTAGATAAACCATTAAAATTATCAACTCGCATCTGTCATGGATATAACTCACCCAATCCACGTCTACTAGCATAGCATGGCATAATAAGCAAACGTAGAAGTAACTCCCAAAGGTTTCATAATAATACAGGTAATAGGTACTACCTCATCTACTTCCCATCCCACAATTTAATTAGATCCTAATCATGCAATGTGTGAGGATTGATCTAATGCAATAAAACTGGGTTGTAGAAAAGGTATGATCAAAGTGTGAACTTGCCTGCAATGTAGATGAAGATGATTCGCACTTAAAACTCTTGATAGATCTACTCGTCACACTCCGGTCAATCTATCGTAGGCAAACAATAGTAACCACACAATAAGTACTCATCTAATGCACAAGTAAAACTCGAACGAGAGAACGAACCAGAAGGTTCAATTTAAGAACTCCGGTTGCAAAGAAAGAACGAACCGAACAAACGACGGAAAACAAACGGCGGAAGAAAACAACTTGGTTCTAGCAAGTTGAAACTAGGTCAAATTTTACCATAGCAAAAACTTGTTCAAGTTGATTAGATGGAACGGCGGTTTCGAGACGAAACTCCAGGCGCTTGAATCACCTGATTCCGATAAACGGGCGAGAAGATAAACTAGAACGAAGATCGGATCTGAGATCGCGATCGCGGAATAAATCCGATGAAAAGAAAGAGACGAACGGTTAAACGAACGGGCGTCGTTAACCGGGAATAATCGGTGATCACGTTCGTTGAGACGAACGGTCCGAAAGAAGAACGAAAACCGATCTAGGGTTTTCGGAAAAGAAACCGAAAAAGAAAACGGAAAACCGATCTAGGGTTTCGGAAAAGAAACCGAAATGAAGAATCGGAGAGAAAAACCGGAAAAGAAAACCGGAACGGTTTCTTTTAAAAGAACCGAACCGCGGGGAAGAAAAAGAGAGGCGTGGGGCTACCTCCGGCGAGGCGGGGCGGACGGTGGCGACGGCGGCGTGCTAGGGAGGCGGCGGCGGGTGAGGGGCGCGGGGTGGGGCGCGGCTTGGGGAGGAGAGGGGGTTTGGGTTTTTGGTGTGAGGAGAGGGGGGGGTCTATGGGGGTATTTATATAGGAGAGGGGAGAGATTACTTGGGGTAGGGGACAAGAAATAGAGTAGGAAAAGGAAAATGAAACAAAGGAAAGGGGACTAGCCTAGAATCCTAATAGGATTCGGCCTGGGGCGGCGGCTGCCTGCGCCTGGCGCTGGCGCGCGCGCGGCTGGGAGGAGGCCGGCTGGCTGGGCCTTTGGCCCGGCTGGCTTGGCGGGAGTTTTTTTTAACTGGTTTTCGCGCGCAGAAAACAAAAGAAAAGAAAATCTAAACGGGCTCCAAAAATCCTAAAGTAAATTTTCCCCGACTCCTAAAAATGAGTCGAACAAAATGAACTTTTCTACGGTCCTAAACTGCAATTTTCGAAAACGCGCATTTTTCCCTATCCAAAGAAAAACAAACAAACACCGGAAAACGAAATTTGATCTATTTATTAAATCTTCATTTTTCCTATATTTTGGGAAAGTCATATTATTCCCTCTCTCATATTTTGATATCGGAAAAATAATTGAAGATGAAATAAATAAATCAAATGATCCTCTTTTCAAATTCGAGAAAACTCTCAAATATGAAAATAACGAAATCTCCAACTCTCTCCGAAGGTCCTTGAGTTGCGTGAAATTTCTAGGATCGACCAAAATGCAAGAAAATAAGATATGCATGATGATCTAATGTATAACATTCCAAATTGAAAATTTGGGATGTTACAAACCTACCACCCTTAAAAGGAATCTCGTCTTCTCAAAATCCATCGATCATCACACGATGTCCGGGGTGCTACCACCCTTAGAATCATTGTTACGGTTCCATCAAAACTCATATACTCCATCCTTATTGTTAACAGTGTCGGTCTTCTCAAATCCTCGAGAAAATTTCTCTTCTAAGCTCTTCTGGTAACGGCATAACATTTTTCCTCAATTCTTTTGTCCTTTCCTCTTGGTAAGGTTATTCCGAGATTGGGTCTTCTTAGCTGACGGGTCGGGCACCAAAACTAAACAACTATCGATATCTCATGGTGGTCAACAATTTATGGTTTCTCCTGCAGGAAATGGGTCTGGGTTGATCCTCACCATATAACCTACGGTTGGCAAAGCTGCCATGTACAAGGGAAAAAAAATTGCTATACCATTCTAAGGTTTAAACAAGGTTTTCATCGTCGTCTCTCTACTGTAGGTAAGTCACTCAGATTTACCATTCCATATAGCAAGGCGAACAATAAGAGTAAGTCGGTATGGTGATCAATCCATCCCGCACCCAAATCATTACCTTGTATACGGTTTAGCGAATCTCGTATTGTAACACTCGGTCATCCTCACAAGCATTGCAGAATTTCTCTTGTCGACGAACCAAGTTCGGATAAATCCATAGATTCTGCAAGCCAAACAAACATCTATCGTTCCTTCACAACCCTCAGGTTTTGCATAAACTCCTATAAAATCGTCTGTCGACAAAGGTATATCCACTTCCAGGGTTTTTTCCTTCAGCAAGAATGTGCTTGCTTCTTGGCAGGTCCTGGGGCCTGTGGGTTATGGCACATCTCATCACTTGTAAACCTTGAACTCATCCTCTGGGAAACTGATCTTAAATCCAACATCCAGCTTCATAGCATACTTAAATCCATCCAATTGTATTATCTTCCTTCCTTCTATTGGCACCAAACTAGGACATGATTACTCGGACTCATCATGGCATTTTCCATTGATCCATATTTCCAACATCATACCTCCTTTATATCCAATAGTAATTCATCTCTTCATCCTCGTGGAATATCCCACATACCGAGTTAAAAACTTATACTTATGAAGTCCATACTCTACTTTGTGGAACATCATTATCCTTTCCGCGGTCAAGCGTCCTTACAGGGGAATATTAGCCATCTCTGCATGGCACTTCTTCAACTGGGAAATGTGAAACACATCATGAACTCTTGACAGTCCTTTGGGTGACTCCAACTTGTAGGCCACTTCTCTAATACGCTCCAAAACTCGGTATGGTCCTACAATCTCGGGGCTAACTTTACCTTAACTCCAATTCGTTTAACTCCTCGCAGAGGGAACACATGAAGACATGCTCGCTCTCCAATTTCATAGACTGCCTCCTTGAGTTTTTTTTGAGTCTACATAGCTCTTCTGCCTGGTCTGAGCTACCTTCAGTCTATCTCGAATCAATTTAACATTCTCTTCTGACTCCTTGATCACATTTGGTCCAAACAATTGCCGGTCTCCAACTTCATCCCACATACTCTTGGGGCATCATACATATCGAGACAAAACTCGTATTCATTTTGTCCAAAATCCACGCAGTGGAGTATCCTTATCTTTTCCAGGGGTCAAAGGTTCTTACAGGGTACTACCACCCTTAAAATGCTCCAATATTTTATAGACCATATTTCTCATATCCTCAAAAATGGTCAACATCTTTCCTCATAGAGTAACTCATAAAATCCAAATCAGTACCAACACTACTAACTTTATTGATTCTCAAATTATTACAATCTCCTGTTTTTCCATTACATGCCTCAACTTAACACCTTAATATAAATGAAAATGTCCTCACTACTACGACTATATTTCTTCTGGTACAAACTCAACTACTTATCACAAGTCTCCTTCTCCTTCGGACAATCTCTGGCAAAGTGCCCTGCTTTATTACAACTAAAACATATTACTTCTGACAAGTATCGAGGTTTCCTTTTTGGGCATTTGTTGAGGTAGTGCCCTGACTCCTTGCACCCATAACAGGTGACATGACTCAGATCCTTCCTGGAATCCAATCTACTTCTCTTTCTGGACTTTTCCATTCCAATCAGGGCTTCTATTTCCAGTGGGTCATATTCTACTTCCTCTGTCGGGAATTCTACTAAATCCCCATTCATACAATTCTGGGAGATGTGTCCTTCTTCTCCACATGAATAGCAAGACTTGGTGTAGGGTTTAATTGGTTCCTCTTTGGGTGTGTCCTCCACCTCGTCCTTCATCGCAGGTTGTTCTAAAATTTCCATGAGGGCTCCTTTCATTACTTCGTTCTTCTGCTGAATGGTTCGTTGTATCATGGGGTAAATGTGACACTGAGCAGGATAGTGGGTAGTCCCTTCACACAAGAAACAAGTGATCTGCCTAGTTGGGCATTCTTCAGCTGGGTGACTTCCTTCACAATTAGGGCATTCATCCTTGTGTTCTTTATGGGTGTGTCCGATTTCTCCACAAATCTTGCATGCACAAGGTTTCTTCATATCCTTTCCATAAGGCTTCAACTTCTGGGACACAAACCGAGACCTTAGCAAAGTCAACTTAAATTCTTTCCAAGTGGTTACTCCTTGCCATCCATTGATGGTTTGGTACATCCTCCACCAAGTAGCAGCACCTCTTTCAAAGCATTGAAGAGCATGCTGGGCCATATCCTTTCCGACTATAGGGTTGTTCTCCATATGATCCTCCATGTTCTGAATCCATAGGTCTGTCTCCAATTGACTCATCGGTCCAGAAAATACAAGCTCATCTCCAATCATCATCTATTGGGTCCATGGGTTTGGGGTGAGATAAGAGAGATCAAGAGAGAGGAATGCACACAATACAAACAAAAGTTTTGAAAAGCTAGATTTTTGTTGTGGCTGTCGAAAAAAACATCAAACAAATGACAGCTCACAATCATCGCATCTAACATAGGTATAAAACAGGGGTTTGGTCTGCTAAGGTCATCGTCGCCAAACTCTTCAAATCTTGTTCATGCCTCCAATGGCTTCTTCCGATCATTCTTGTCTTCTCAAGTTCTTTTGCTAGATCATCTCTGTTGACGCGAAGTCTCTCGTGACATCCTTTAATATTCTGGAGTTGCATTTCAAACTTCTGGTTTCAACATCCTTCACATGAACCATGGTCATACTGTCCTTCAGTTCCTGACAAATCTCCGGTATCTCGAGGTTGTAGCTCCGCCAGCTTGGCTACTCTCATCTTCAGGATCCTGAGTTCCTCATGAAATACTTCCTTGTCTAATACAACTTCCTGGAGCTCCACCTTAAACTTCTTGATGTACTACTCCAGATCCTGGTGATACACCGGCTAAGGTTAAAACTTCATCTTACTAATAGGTGCTCCATCAGCCTTCTTCCATCAAATCCATTCTGATGAAATGCATCCTTAACTCAGCACGGTGACCACAGTATCAATGGTGATGACATCACGGATAACCGTGTTTCAGCCCTTGTCATTGCCATGAGCTATCTTGCCAGTTGATATCTCCTTCCTTAGGGTTTTCCTTGACAAATCCTTGAGTTCTCAACTCTCCATGTTTTGGTCTTTCTCCAATACACCTTGATCTCGGGTATTGACAACTTCCATAGTCTGCCAAGTTCCATAAGGGTAGCCTTCCTAGGTCATACAAATCTGGGAATTCTTTAGAGCCTTCCAATTCTACTTGTCTTCGGCCTTCAACCATTGTAGTTTCCATTATTCAGATGCACGGAAAATACTCTTCATTCCGAAGTGGTCTTAGTTGTCCGATATCTTGTACTTCTTGGGGTGGTCTCATCAGTCGAATCTTCGAGTGGTCAAAAGGGAAAGGGGGTATGGTTTCACTAAAGGGAAATTTGATTAAACTCAGAAGAGAAGAGAGGTAAAAGATCTTTTTGAAAGGGAAATTTGTAGAGAAAAGTCTTTGCTATGGGCTTGCCAGTTTCTAGGGTCACGTCCTACAGTCAACATGTGCTATGATACCATCTTGTAGCGACCCGACCCGAATGGATCAAGTCTCTGTGCTTAGGTGTCATCCCTGGATCGGTATGCTGACACACACAGTACTCGAAGGATTTATAACAGAGGTAAATCACATGTATAAAGTAACGTAAATACTATTACCTCAATCCAAATAGCGGAAGCAACAAGGTTGTGGATTCCCATCAACACCAACGGCAAATTTGAGTGTAGAAATCATAACCCTAACGTATCACTTACTCGTCGTAAGATAAACCTGCAACATGAGACGTTGCAGCCCGAAACGGGTCAGTACATTGAATGTACTGGCAAATTCACACCATAGAGAAAATGATGAACAATGGCTATCACTATATGCATATATGGCTGGTGGAAAGCTCTATGGTTATAAGGTTTTTGCGTAAAGCCAATTTTTCCCTACTGCAAAGGAATACATTTTAATTAACTATCATGGTGGTTGTGAAACATTGAGAACGGTTGACAGCATTCTCAATCCCAATTAAGTAACATCATTAAAACCCAACAATATTCATTTAAAGTAACGTGATGAGATCAACAGGATAATCAATCATGATTAGTTTGTACACTCTGCAGAGGTTTGCGCACTTTTCCCCACATGACTTGATCGCCTCCATTTGTTTTCTCGCACTACACGGTGTTTGAGAAACGGATGACCGAGACATAGTCTTTCAGAAGCGCTAGCACCTTACATGTGGGGTAGACCGTACCACCTACAACCCCTACATCTGCTAGTCCACCCCGTAAGAGTTCGCACAACTTAGTCAACTACGCCAGAGCCCATAGTAGCATGTGGCTGCACACGGAAGTTTCTAGCATGAAAGATCTTATGATCCCTTTGAGCCTGGGTGGCGGTCCGAAAAAAACAGGCAAGTCCTGATAGACATCAGGTGCCTCAATCCACCCAAATGTGTGTTTAAGTTGCCACCTTAGATAAACCATTAAAATTATCAACTCACATCTGTCATGGATATAACTCACCCAATCCACGTCTACTAGCATAGCATGGCATAATAAGCAAACGTAGAAGTAACTCCCAAAGGTTTCATAATAATACAGGTAATAGGTACTACCTCATCTACTTCCCTTCCCACAATTTAATTAGATCCTAATCATGCAATGTGTGAGGATTGATCTAATGCAATAAAACTGGGTTGTAGAAAAGGTATGATCAAAGTGTGAACTTGCCTGCAATGTAGATGAAGATGATTCGCACTTAAAACTCTTGATAGATCTACTCGTCACACTCCGGTCAATCTATCGTAGGCAAACAATAGTAACCGCACAATAAGTACTCATCTAATGCACAAGTAAAACTCGAACGAGAGAACGAACCAGAAGGTTCAACTTAAGAACTCCGGTTGCAAAGAAAGAACGAACCGAACAAACAACGGAAAACAAACGGCGGAAGAAAACAACTCGGTTCTAGCAAGTTGAAACTAGGTCAAATTTTACTATAGCAAAAACTTGTTCAAGTTGATTAGACGGAATGGCAGTTTCGAGACGAAACTCCAGGCGCTTGAATCACCTGATTCCGATAAACGGGCGAGAAGATAAACTAGAACGAAGATCAGATCTGAGATCGCGATCGCGGAATAAATCCGACGAAAAGAAAGAGACGAACGGTTAAACGAACGGGCGTCGTTAACCGGGAATAATCGGTGATCACGTTCGTTGAGACGAACGGTCCGAAAGAAGAACGAAAACTGATCTAGGGTTTTCGGAAAAGAAACCGAAAAAGAAAACGGAAAACCGATCTAGGGTTTCGGAAAAGAAACTGAAACGAAGAATCGGAGAGAAAAACCGGAAAAGAAAACCAGAACGGTTTCTTTTAAAAGAACCGAACCGCGGGGAAGAAAAAGAGAGGCGCGGGGCTACCTCCAGCGAGGCGGGGCGGACGGTGGCGACGGCGGCGTGCTAGGGCGGCGGCGGCGCTATAGGGGCGGCGGCGGCGGGTGAGGGGCGCGGGGTGGGGCGCGGCTTGGGGAGGAGAGGGGGTTTGGGTTTTTGGTGTGAGGAGAGGGGGGGGGTCTATGGGGGTATTTATATAGGAGAGGGGAGAAATTACTTGGGGTAGGGGACAAGAAATAGAGTAGGAAAAGGAAAATGAAACAAAGGAAAGGGGACTAGCCTAGAATCCTAATAGGATTCGGCCTGGGGCGGCGGCTGCCTGCGCCTGGCGCTGGCGCGCGCGGCTGGGAGGAGGCCGGCTGGCTGGGCCTTTGGCCCGGCTGGCCTGGCGGGAGTTTTTTTTTAACTGGTTTTCGCACGCAGAAAACAAAAGAAAAGAAAATCTAAACGGGCTCCAAAAATCCTAAAGTAAATTTTCCCCGACTCCTAAAAATGAGTCAAACAAAATGAACTTTTCTACGGACCTAAAATGCAATTTTCGAAAACACGCATTTTCCCTATCCAAAGAAAAACAAACAAACACCGAAAAACGAAATTTGATCTATTTATTAAATCTTCATTTTTCCTATATTTTGGGAAAGTCATATTATTCCCTCTCTCATATTTTGATATCGGAAAAATAATTGAAGATGAAATAAATAAATCAAATGATCCTCTTTTCAAATTCGAGAAAACTCTCAAATATGAAAATAACAAAATCTCCAACTCTCTCCGAAGGTCCTTGAGTTGCGTGAAATTTCTAGGATCGACCAAAATGCAAGAAAATAAGATATGCATGATGATCTAATGTATAACATTCCAAATTGAAAATTTGGGATGTTACACCAAGTTACACTTGAGCAAGAAAATAGCTTATTGAAGGGAATTATAGAGAAAGGAGTGTACAAAAGCCTTGCCGGGAGTAAGCAATTCGAGGAAATTGTGCGCAAGCAAGGAATGCACCGGAAGAATCAAGGTGTTGGTTTTGAACGAAAGTTCAATGCCAATGGAGTTGAGTGGGAAGAAGATCAATACCCCAAGACAAAGTTTATTCCTCAACAAGAGGAGTATGATACTTCTTTCAAGGGGACACAAGCTCAAGATGATCTTCCCCCACAAGACTACAAGCAAAAAGGCAAGGACAAGCTTCAAGAGGAAAATGACGCATTTGAAGAAGCTCCTAAGACCTTAGTCAAGTGGATTCCCAAGACTACTCCAAGTTCCACTTCATCAAGTACGACTACAACTCCAAGGATTCCCATCAAGATGATGTGGATCCAAAAGAAGAAGAACTAGAGAGTTCTTGAGGGTGACTCCGCCAACATACTTCACTCTTATCATTTTGGCAAGAACAAGTGCAATCAACTTCCACATCTTGCACTAGTTCAAGGAGTCACAAACCCTCTTGTTGGTAAGACAAGGGACAAGGTAACCTAAAAGTTTTCATGGACATCATCTTTGTGTGCATCACTCTATGTCTATGGATATCCTTGTTTGTTCCTTGTGGGACTAACCCATGTAGGTATTGAAAGTGCAATTCACTCAAATGGATAGCTCCAAGTGATCTACATCAACATTGAGCATCCACATCTTCAACATCTACATGAAGTCATCATCGACAAAACCCAAGGTTAGTTCATCCCTCTTAGGGGGGATATCACATCTAGGGGGAGCTTTACTCTAAGACTTGAGCTAAAGCAACTCTAAAGATGTGAACACAACAATGCTTTATGTAAAAGTGGTAACCCCACTTGAGCTTAAACGATGAGTATGACCTATGATCAAGTGTTCTCACTTGACTCCTAAGTCAATATACTCATATATAGATGACCTAGTCATCGCAAATTGCTTGATAGATGCTAGAATTGGTTGTGCATGCCTTGACACATATTTCATTTGCCATCTTATTGTGTGAGCATGCTGGTTGCATATTTTACTCATTCGAGGACATCCACTTGTTGTTTTGGTTGTTTGGTTTTATTTTCTTTTGCCAAGTGGATGGACAAGAATGCCTAAGAACCTCCTCTAGCTATTATGCTTTTCTCGTCTCAAATTCTATTCATGCCGCATCACAAAATTTGATCAAGTCAGATTCGAACCACTCTGTGTGAGGAGCGCTCGGAGTACCCGATTCATCATAGACTTAAACTTCCAAAACCTCTTTATGATTCTCGGTCTGACCGATACCCCACTTTCGGTCCTACCGAGATCATTAAGTTGATCTAGGTTTTCGATCTCGGTGCAACTGATTTGAACATTTCGGTCACACCGAGTTTCAGTAACTGCTTGCAGTTATGAATCTCGGTGCCACCGAGTTGTTCCACTCAGTCACACCGACAGGGTCGGGCTATATATAGTCACGGGCAAAATTTGGAAATTTCTCCGAACCCCTTCGCCCGCGCGATAGCCTGCTCTGCCCTCGTGGTCTCCGGATCGTCTTCTCGCCGCCAGCCGCCTCCAGTCGCTGGTCTCCGTCGCCATCAACGGGAATTCTGCCCCGCCGTTGCCGCCGTAGCAAGTCCCCGCCGAACTAGGGTATGGACTTGATCTTTGTGCTATTCTCCAATCTGATTCCTAGCACATTGTGTTCTTCATGATTCTTGCCACGATTGAAACACTTCTATCCAGTCAATGAACTCATAGATTAGGTTTGATTCGAAAATTCTAGGTTTAGGTTTCCGCCGAAACCATCTCGGACCCATCGAGTTGAAAAACTCGGTCCCACCGATTTGGCTTATGCCATTGCACAAGTGAGACTCGGTCTGACCGAGAATTACTTATCGGTGTGACCGATTTTGGAACTCAGTGAAACCCTAGCAGTCTCGGTGCCACCGAACTGTGACTCGGTCCAACCGAGTTCACTAGTTTAGGTTCCACAACTGCTTCGGTATCACCGAGTTTGAAAATCGGTAGATCCGAGATGATTTCAGTGGGAAACTAAAACTAAGTTTTTTGGATCATTCTTTTGCAAAAATCTCTGCATTTTGTGATGCTCATCCTTTCTACCTCATCTATAATCTGTTCACAGGGTCAGCAGTCAGAGTTTGCAGCATGTCTGATCAAAGTGATAGCCAGAATGTGTCAGAACAGCAAGTGGTGATGAGTGAGGGCACTAGTCCCTCCAGTTCTTCTGATGAAGGCAGCAGGAGCACTCCTAGCAACTTGCCAAAGGCTGCCACGAGACAGAGGAAGAAGAGAACTTCAGACTCCGAAGATGAAGACTATGTGGCAGAGGGAGAGGCCACATCAAAGAGAGTTGAGCCAGCTCAGGGGACAAAGCCAGGGCTGAAGATCAAAAGGCCAGCAGGCAGGCAGCCCATGTCAAAGGCAAGAGCCTCAACTGAGAAGCCCACTCCCCAAGAGCTAGTTGCTGCAGAAGGCAAGAAAAGAAAGGAAAGGGTGAAAAAGACTGTGGCTAGAGTGCTTGGCAAAGCTTCCATCATGGAAGAGGAAGAAGAAGAAGAGGTAGCTGCACCAGCACCCAAGGCACCCAAGCTAATGGGAGATGCCATAAAATCAGGGGGAGCTGCTTCCAAGGCCAAGCCAGCTCCAAAGCCAAAGCCAAAGAGGAACACAAGAAGCATTCCTGCAGCTGAGAAGAACAAGGCCCCAGTGCCTGAGACTGTTGCTGAAGAAGAGGATGAAGAGAATGTTCTGAGAAAGCTCAAGCCCAAGATCCCAGACCACAACGATGCTCATCCTGTGGCTGAGGACATGAAGCTCAGGAGAGATTCAGGGCTGAGGAAGTGGAGAGAAGCAGACCCATATGCTTCAAGGAGAAGGACTGCTGTGGACTACAGATTTCACACCAAGGAGCAGCAGGATTTTTATGAGACAGTGCTGCTAGATAAGAAGCCCATTGTCTGTGATATGCGATGGGTTGATTGGCAATACATTAAGGACAATGAAGAGCACTATCCTAGAGTGCAAGACAGCTTCATAGCTTGTGGAGTAGCTGACTTTGTTGGGCAGAAGCTCAAAAAGTGGAACGAGGAGCTCATTATGCAGTTCTACTCCACAGCACATTTCTATCCAGATGGGAGGATCACATGGATGTTTGAGGGTATGAGATACCAATCCACTGTTGAGGAATGGGCAAAGTTGATCAATGCCCCAGAGGAGCAAGATGAGGACTTGGATATCTATGCCAAGAAGAAGATGGACCACAACTCGATGTCCAACATGTACAAGGAAATTCCCAATGAAGCTCTTGACACCTTCAAATTTGGGTCTGTGCACTATCTTCTGTCAGGGCTCCCGACTATCAATTGGATCTTGAGGCACACCTTATTGCCCAAGTCAGGTGATCACAAGATGATCAGAGGCCATGCTATCAACTTGCTACATGTGTTTGATGTGCCTCAGAAGTTCAAAGTGATGAGCCTCATAGTGGAAACTATCAAAAGGACTGCAGCAGATCAGAAGAGGAGTTGCGGATATGCCCCTCAGATCCAGGAGCTCATTAACTCTAAGATGGGCACAGGCATATACTTATTAGACAAGGAACACCTGCCCATCCCGTCCAGATTTCGAGGACAATCAAGTTGTCATGACTGAGAATGAACCGTCATCTGCCCAAGCATTCACAAAGAAGGAGAAGGCAAGAAAGGAGAAAGCTGCCAAGATGCCAACTCAAGAGGAGGCATCTGAATATTTCTTGAAGACCAAACAAGAGCAGCTTGGTTACTTGATTGCATCCACGCTGAGGATTGAGCAAAGTCTGGCCACCCTCACTCAGAATCAGCAGAGCCTAGAGAGAATCATGGAACAAAAGTTCTTTGACTTGGATGTCAAGGTAACGGAAGTTCAGTCTGCAGTGGAGCAGCTCCAAGATGATATGCAGGAGAGGAGAGGCAGGACTACCACTCATGCCTTTGCCAGAGTGCCAAGAGGTCCGAGGTCGTCTGCCGTGCCAGTTGCTGACACAAGAGCCACCACCTCAGCACCAGCCACAGCCTCAGTTCCACCAGCTCCAGCATCTACTTCAGCTCCAACTCCAGCGTCTACTTCAGCATCTACCGAAGCCTTCGTCCTTGGAGTGATCCGGACTCCACCACCACCTGAAGATCAAGCCTGAGCGTCGATCTAGTACTATGCATTTTCTAGGAACTTTTTGGTAACTTGTTGCCAAAGGGGGAGAAGATGTATACATCATAGGCTTCGAGAGAGAGAGTGTTGCTTTTCTCTCTTGCTTTATATGGTGGTTTTTCAAACTTGTTTGCTTTTGAGTGCTTGAGATACTATGTCATTATTTGTGAGACATTGATGATCATGTGTTTGATCATAAGCTACACTTAATGTTTGCTTAATGCTATTATCTTATCTATCTTATGTGATCATTCACTATTCTTGGTGATGAGTGCATGTATTTCATTCTTATCATTTTAAGCGCTCCACCAAGATGTATGTGACATGGAAGAGTAACCCATGACTCTAACTCCTTGTGCATTTGCAGTCCAAAGCAAATTTTAAATATGCACAAATTTAGGGGGAGCTCTTACTTATCACATACTTCTCAAAGCGACGATATATTTCATGCTTATTATCATTTGTCGAAGCTTTGATCTATATGTTGTCATTAATTACCAAAAAGGGGGAGATTGAAAGTGCAACTATACCTAGGTGGTTTTGGTAATTCATAACAACATATAGCTCATTGAGCTAATGCTATTCCAAGATGATTATTTCAGGAAAGCTCAATGATTGGCATGGCATGGATGTGAAAGTGGAACCCTCAAAATGCTAAGGAAAAAGAATTGGCTCAAGCTCAAAAGCTCAAGACTCTTAATTTTATATTTTAGTGATCCAAGATCACATTGAGTCTTTAGGAAAAGCCAATACTATCAAGGAGGGATGATGTGTTGCTTAATGAGCCTCTTGCTTCATGTGCTTAGTGATATGCTCCAAAAACCCTCAACTACTTTCCCATATCCACATATGACCTAAACCCTAAGCCAAACTTGGTCCTACCGATTCTTCCTATCCGGCGCCACCGAGTTTTCATTTGTCATAAGCCACTGCCAAACCCTGGCAATTCGGTCCTACCGATAGGGATCTCGGTCTCACCGAGATGGGGTTGCAAACTCTCTGTTTCCCTTTCGTAACTTTTCGGTCTCACCGAAAGAGCGAATCGGTCCCACCGAGATTGCAATGTAAACTCAGTGTTTCCCCTTTGTAACTTTTCTGTCTCACCGAGTTCCACTCGGTCTCACCGAAAGAGCAAATCGGTCCCACCGAGTTTGCCTGACCAACTCTCTGGTTAGCTAATTACCAAATTCGGTCTCACCGAGTTTGTGTAATCGGTCTCACCGAGATTACGTTATGCCCAAACCCTAACCATATCAGTCCTACCGAGTTGCATGTCAGTCCCACCGAAAATCTCTAATGGTCACTAGGTTTACATTTTCGGTCCGACCGAGTTTGTTGATTCGGTCCCACCGAGATTGGAAAACTGTGTAACGGTTGGATTTTGTGTGGAGGCTATATATATACCCCTCCACCTCCTCTTCATTCGTGGAGAGAGCCATCAGAACACATACACCATTCCAACTCATATGTTCTGAGAGAGAACCACCTACTCATGTGTTGAGACCAAGATATTCCATTCCTACCATATGAATCTTGATCTCTAGCCTTCCCAAGTTGCTTTCCACTCAAATCTTCTTTCCACCAAATCCAAATCCTATGAGAGAGAGTTGAGTGTTGGGGAGACTATCATTTGAAGCACAAGAGCAAGGAGTTCATTACCTACACACCATTTGTTACTTCTTGGAGAGTGGTGTCTCCTAGATTGGCTAGGTGTCACTTGGGAGCCTCCGACAAGATTGTGGAGTTGAACCAAGGAGTTTGTAAGGGCAAGGAGATCACCTACTTCGTGAAGATCTACCGCTAGTGAGGCAAGTCCTGTGTGGGCGATGGCCATGGTGGGATAGACAAGGTTGCTTCTTCGTGGACCCTTTGTGGGTGGTTGCTTCTTCGTGGACCCTTCGTGGGTGGAGCCCTGTGTGGACCCGCGCAACCGTTACCCTTGGGTGGAGCCCTGTGTGGACTCGCGCAACCGTTACCCTTCGTGGGTTGATGTCTCCATCAACGTGGATGTAGGATAGCACCACCTATCCGAACCACGGGAAAAACATCCGTGTCTCCAATTGCGTTTGAATTATCCAAACCCTTCCCTTTACATTCTTGCAAGTTGCATGCTTTACTTTCCGCTGCCTATATACTCTTTGCATGCTTGCTTGAATTATGTGATGATTGCTTGACTTGTCCTAAATTAGCTAAAATTTGCCAAGAACTAAAATTGGGAAAAGGTTAAGTTTTTATTTGGTTAAGTAGTCTAATCACCCCCCTCTAGACATACTTTCGATCCTACAATGTCATTAATGAACATATATATAAAAAGAAGAATAGAGAATGCGATAATAGTCTAGTGCTATGCATTGTTTATTCAAAAACGTGCGTCGAAGCAGAATGATACAAGTAGCGCGATAAGCAAAAAGTAGGACTATTTGACATGTCCCCTTCAAGGGCAACCTGAGGAATGGTATTTGAAGCAAGCATTTCGCTCGTTATCAGAGACCACCTGGTAGTTCCGTGGTGCGACGTAGCTTTCTGCCTCCTTGGTTGCATCGTGTGTCCGATAATCGTACTGCCGGACGGGGCTTCCAGAGATTAAAGTCCTAAAAGAGAGAAAAATAACAAAGCGGGAAGCCCCTAGTGCGGTTGAGCCGCGTCTTGGGGCGTGCCATAGTCGTGCCCCCTCCCCACCTATGCCCATGGTATTTTCAATGCGTAATTATGTACGCGTGGCACGGATTTTGCCGTTTGGCTGGGACTGGGGTGGGGGCCGCATTGCTATGCGTGCTCGGAACGTGCCAGACGGTCTTGTTGCCGATTACTCCAGGCGCGCTTGAAGGTGTCCGGGTCTTTAATCGCCGAACTGGTGGATTTCCTTAAGAGGCTGCTTTGCGTTTCTGCTGCGAGGGCCGCGGTGTGCTCCTCCGTGCGGAGAGATCGCTCTGTGTTTCCATTGATTGTGATGACCCCCCGAGGTCCTGGAATCTTGAGCTTGAGATATGCATAGTGAGGTACCGCGTTGAATCTCGCAAATGCGGTTCGCCCGAGAAGTGCATGATAGCCACTTCGGAACGGGACTATATCAAAGATTAACTCCTCGCTCCGGAAGTTATCCGGGGATCCGAAGACCACTTCCAGTGTGACTGAGCCTATGCAATGGGCCTCTACACCTGGTATGACGCCTTTGAAGGTCGTTTTTGTGGGTTTGATCCTTGAGGAGTCTATACCCATTTTGCGCACTGTGTCCTGATAAAGCAGGTTCAGGCTGCTGCCGCCGTCCATAAGGACTCGAGTGAGGTGAAATCCGTTGATGATTGGGTCTAGGACCAGTGCGGCGAATCCGCCATGACGGATACTAGTGGGATGGTCCCTGCGATTGAAGGTGATCGGACAGGAGGACCATGGGTTGAACTTTGGGGCGACTGGCTCCAACGCATATACATCCCTTAACGCACGCTTCCGCTCCCTCTTGGGGATGTGGGTTGCGTATATCATGTTCACCGTTCGCACTTGTGGGGGGAACCTCTTTTGTCCTCCGGTGTTCGGCTGTCGGGGCTCCTCCTTGTCATCGCTATGTAGCCCCTTATCTTTGTTTTCGACGTTTAACTTGACGGCCTGCTTGAACACCCAACATTCCCTGTTGGTGTGGTTGGCTAGCTTGTCGGGGGTTCCATGTATTTGGCACGAGCGATCGAGTATACGGTCCAAACTGGACGGGCCCGGAGTGCTTCTTTTGAATGCCTTTTTCCGCTGACCGGGTTTAGAGCCTCTGAATCCGGCATTGACTGCCGTATCCTCGGTATTGTCGCTATTGACGCGGCGCTTATGTTTGTTGTGACGTGACTTGCCATTGCTATCCTTGGTATCTGAAGTACCGTGGTTCTTTGATATGTTATTGCTGCGAGCCAGCCAGCTGTCTTCTCCCACGCAAAAGCGGGTCATGAGTGTCGTGAGGGCTGCCATAGACTTCGGCTTTTCCTGGCCAAGGTGCCGGGCGAGCCACTCGTCGCGGATGTTGTGCTTAAAAGCTGCTAGGGCCTCTGCATCTGGACAGTCAACGATTTGATTTTTCTTTGTCAGGAACCGTGTCTAGAATTGCCTGGCCAATTCCTCTGGCTGCTGAATTATGTGGCTCAAGTCATCGGCATCTGGTGGTCGCACATAAGTGCCCTGGAAGTTGTCGAGGAATGCGGCTTCCAGATCTTCCCAACAGCCGATGGATTCTGCTAGCAGGCTGTTGAGCCAATGCCGAGCTGGTCCTTTGAGCTTGAGTGGGAGGTATTTGATGGCATGTAGATCGTCACCGCGGGCCATGTGGATGTGTAGGAGGAAGTCTTCGATCCATACCGCATGATCTGTTGTGTCGTCGTATGATTCGATATTTACAGGTTTGAAACCCTCTGGATTTGGTGATCCATTACTTCGTTTGTGAAGCATATGGTGTGTGCGGTGCCTCTATAGTGGGCTATGTCGCGACGCAGCTCGAATGAGTCTTGTCCGCTGTGTTCGGCCCGGCTGGATTTACTTTTACTGTATCCGGCGTGACGGTTATCATCTCGCGTAGTGGCGCGCCCTCGTGATCCGTAGATTGATCTTGCGTGTTTTGCTTTGTTCTCCAATACGTCTCGTAGGTCTAGCGTGTTTCCCCGTGCCTTGTCATTTTTATTTGAGTGGCATCAGGGTGCGGGCTGAGTTTTTGGCTGAAATGCCTCTCTGTCGCGGCCACGAGGTGGCTGATCAGCCGCGTCATATGCTGGAGATGTAGGTTTTAATGCTTCCTCCTCCAGTCAGGGTAGCAACCTGCGCTCTGGGTAACTCTTGGAGGGGTGTTTGAGTTCATATTCTTTGGCCGCAAGGACTTTAGTCCATCTGTTAGCTAGCAAATCTTGATCAGCTTGAAGATGCTGCTGCTTTTTCTTAAGGCTATTTGCCGTGGCTATAAGCCGGCGCTTGAAGCGCTCTTGCTCGGTGGGATCCTCCGACACGACAAATTCGTCATCGTCGAGGCTTGCCTCATCTTCAGAGGGAGGCATGTAATTATCATCCTCCGCCTCTCCATCTGCTGCTCTCTCGGGAGGGCTGGCTTCTCCATCCTCCTGCTCTAAATCTTGCTGGAGGGGATTGTTGTCGTCTTCCGCACTGTCCGGAGTGCTATTATCTCCTGTGCCGGTGTCACCGCTTTTTATTTGGCGAGACTTAGAGCGGTGCCGCTGACGTCGGCGCTTGGGTTGCTTCTTGGAGGGGTCATCCTCCGCTGTCCCGTCGCCATTGCCTTCTTTGGATGTGTCCACCATGTATATATCATATGATGAGGTGGCTGTCCAATGCCCTGTGGGAAGTGGTTCCTCTTCGTCTCCCGCATCGTCGTCCATACCGTCGATGTCTTCGGAGTCGAAGTCGAGAATGTCGGTCAAATTGTCGAGAGTGGCTACTAAGTGGGTCGTGGGTGGGCGGCGAATTTCTTCGTCATCCGCATCCCAATCCTGCCGAACATAGTTCGGGCAGGACTCTCCTGACAGGGAGAGAGACCTTAATGAGTTCAGCATGTCGCCAAAGGGCGAGTGCCGAATGATATCCGCGGAGGTGAACTCCATGATCGGCGCCCAGTCGGATTCGATAGGCACGGGCGTAGGCGGTTCGGAGTCCATGGCTGGGGAAGAATCCGACAATTTGGCATCACGGCTCTCGTGAAGGGTAAGGTCGATATTCGGCTCGATCGCCGCTGAGAATGCGGTCTCCGTGGCGGGGTCTATCCCCCCATTCGTGGATGGCGCAATCGGCTCCGAGTTGAGGGTCGGAGCGGTTGTCGGTGCGATCTCCTGCACACTGTCCGACGGTAGAGCTAAATCATGCTCATCGTGATCGTGCGACGTACTCGGCAGGGGCTCGAATCCGTCGAAGATCAAGTCTCCGCGGATGTCGGCCGTGTAATTTAAGCTTCCAAACCTGACCTGGTGGCCAGAGGCATAACTCTCGATCTGCTCCAGATGGCCAAGCGAGTTGGCCTGCAGTGCGAAGCCGCCGAATACAAAGATCTATCCGGGGAGAAAAGTCTCACCCTGGACTGCATCGCTATCGATGATCGAAGGAGCCATCAAGCCTAATGATGACGAGACAGAGGAACTCTCAAGAAAGCACCAATGTCGGTGTCAAAACTGGCGGATCTCGGGTAGGGGGTCCCGAACTGTGCGTCTAAGGCGGATGGTAACATGAGGCAGGGGACACAATTTTTTACCCAGGTTCGGGCCCTCTTGATGGAGGTAAAACACTACGTCCTGCTTGATTATTCTTGATAATATGAGTAGTACAAGAGTTGATCTACCACGAGATCAGAGAGGCTAAACCTTAGAAGCTAGCCTATGGTATGATTGTATGTTGTCCTACAGACTAAAACCCTCCGGTTTATATAGACACCGGAGGGGGCTAGGGTTACATAGAGTCAGTTACAAGGATGGAGATCTACATATCCGTATTGCCAAGCTTGCCTTCCACGCCAAGGAGAGTCCCATCCGGACACGGGACGAAGTCTTCAATCTTGTATCTTCATAGTCCAATAGTCCGGCCAAAGGATATAGTCCGACTGTCCGGATCCCCCCTAATCCAAGACTCCCTCACGGGCCCTCTTGATGGAGGTAATACCCTACTTCCTTCTTGATTGATCTTGATGATATGAGTATTACAAGAGTTGATCTACCATGAGATCGTAGAGGCTAAACCCTAGAAGCTAGCCTATGATTATGATTGTTGTTGTCCTACGGACTAAACCCTCCGGTTTATATAGTCACCGGAGGAGGCTAGGGTTACTCAGAGTCAGTTACAAGAGAGGAGATCCACATATCCGAATTGCCAAGCTTGCCTTCCACGCAAAGGAGAGTCTCACCGGACACGGGACGAAGTCTTCAATCTTGTATCTTCATAGTCCAACAGTCCGGCCAAAGTATATAGTCTGGCTGTCCGAGGACCCCCTAATCCAGGACTCCCTCAGTAGCCCCTGAACCAGGCTTCAATGACGATGAGTTCGGCGCGCAGCTTGTCTTCGGCATTGCAAGGCGGGTTCCTTCTCCGAATACTCCATAGAAGATTTTGAACACAAGGATCGTGTCTGGCCATGGCCCGGTCATTACAAACCATTTTTCCCTGCCCGCCACTGCACGTGTTGCGAGGCGGTTTTATTGGCACGTCTTGTCGAAGCAGAGATCGTGCTCCACTTATTACGGGATTCTCATCAATACGGATATGGGTAACCCAACCGTGCCATCAATCGCGGCGCTTGGGGAATAAGCGATTTTTATGGGGCAAGTAGGGAGGCGCACAGTTTCTACCGCCTTTATAAAGGGACAAGGATTCCTCTTTTTCACGCACACCTTCTTCTTCCCCGCCCATCCATTCTCGCGCACTCGAGCTCCAGCGCCCAAGTTCTCATCTTCTCCGCAAAGCCATTCCGAACATGTCTGGAGCAGGAGGCAAGTGGATGGTCTCCTCCGTTACGGAGGAGATCATTATGAAGCTCCGGGAAGCTGGATACCTGGCCGCAGACATCGCGCACCGGCTCCCAGACGCGGGGCAGATCGTCCCTACTCCAGAACCCCATGAGAGGGTTGTATTCCTCACCCACTTCATCCACGGACTGGGATTTCCCTTCCACCCATTTGTCCGCGGGCTCATGTTCTACTATGGGCTGGACTTCCATGATCTGGCCCCCAATTTCATCCTCAACATCTCGGCATTTATCGTCGTGCGCGAGGCCTTCCTCCGCATCAAGCCCCACTCCGGCCTGTGGCTAAAGACCTTCAACATGAAACCAAAGGTGGTGGTCGGCTAGCAAGCGGAGTGCGGAGGCGCCATGGTGGGCAAAATGCCCAACATCACCTGGCTCGAAGCTCCTATGTGGAGACCGTGAAGGGGTGGCAGTCGGGGTGGTTCTACATCACCGAGCCGCGCGACACCAACTGGGTGGTGGCCCTCGAATTTCGATCCGGCATCCCCATGCGGCTCACCTCCTGGAAAGAGAAGGGCCTATCCTGGGGTTCACCGGTGGAGCTGACCGGACTCCAGAACTGTGTTAAAAATATGATAAGCAAGAAAATCAAGCTTGTCAACATGGTCCAGGTCATGCTCTTCCGCCGGATCCTTCTGTGTCAAAGACGGGCATTCAATATGTGGGAGTTCGACCCGGCCAAGCACTAGACACTGCGAGAGTTTTTCGACACGACGCACCAAGATGTCTGGAAGGTGTTATTCAAGGCCGCTGAGGTACCTCCTCCCCTTACCGAGGATCGCGGACTCAGCGCAAAGTGCCCTGGCAATCCGGTAAGCTCTTTATTTCTCATAAGATGTTCTTTTCCCCAGTATAATCATGTGAGGGATCTAAGCCTCCACGCCATTTTAACAGGACTGGGTAGCGATAGCGGAGCGGATCGATTGTCCGGCCCCACTGCCCGAAGATCCAGCAAGGGCTCTCTTAACGGAGATGCTGGTTCCGGCGCCCTATGAGGTGCCGGAGAAGAAGGCCAAGAAGAAGGCCGTGGGGACCAGGAAAGGTCTTCGGCGCAAAGTTGTATCGGACTCATCGTCCAAAAACACCGAGGCGCACTCCTCCCATGAAAACGAGGAGGAGGAAGAGGAAAGTTCTCCCCCCCATCCGGGGGAGACAAGAAAAGGATGGCCGCCCCATCTGGGGAGGCCGAAGGGTCCAAGAAGGGAAGGACCCTCCTTCCGGACTACACCACAACAGCCGCTTACAGCGACGATGAGTGGTTGCCCAGGGACAAGCCCCTGGCGAAGTCGTAAGTATCCGGATACTATAATAGTTCTGGTATGTTTTGTTTTATTGCTTCTTAACATGTTGAACTTGATCATGCAGTCCATCCAAAGCCCATATCGACATATCCTCTTCGGATGAGTCTTTGGGCCAGTCGGCGATGAACATCGATTCACTCCCGACAGCCACCTCCCCCCAGGCCCCGGCCCATGGACCACGTCGAGGTGTTGTCTCAAAGGGCACCGAATCAAGGGAGATAATTCTGGAGGCACCCCAAGGCGACATCCCAGATGCTGGGCGCATGGGGGGCAAGACTCCCATGGGCTCTAATGACGGGGGCCACAACAAGTTTGGCCCCCAGCCGGACACTGCGCCAGAACCTCCAGTGGTTTCAGATTCTGTCAGGCGACCCCTCGCTAAGGGGGGCGAACTGTCTGTGCCGATGGCCTTTGTCCATCCTGAGGCATCGGACAACTTGCTAGAAGCGCTTCGCGGTGCTTCCATTGACGAAGAGCACCGCACTATCATGAGTGCGGTGGTCGAGAAGGTTCGGTCCGCCAAAAGCGGACTGACCAAAGCCTGTGCCAGCCTCCTAACAAGCTTTGAGGTAAGTAATCAAATTATGAGAAAATATCACAGCATAGACAGTAGCCCTTGATGCTCTGTTTGGTGTTCGCAAAGAAAGGCTGAACAGAGGATCAAATAATAATCATAGGAGTCTAATCAGAATATGTCTATGTGAATAAGCAGGCTTCACCGCTGTCCGCTCGTACTGCGGAGGTCTCCGTACTGAAGTGGGACCTTGAGCGGTCCGAGGAAGAGCTCGGCCTTACCAATAGGCAGCTCGAAGAGAACAAAGGTAAGTGATACCTCATCTGTATATTGATAAAGAAAAAATGTGGTTATTAGATCATAGGATCGTCATGAATTTTGCTAGGAGCCACGACCGAAGTGGCGGCCCTGAAGAAGGCGTTGTCCGAGGCCCAAGACAAAGCGGCCAAGGAGCGCATCGAGTGCGAGAAGCAAGAGGCCCGAGTCGGCGAGGTTCAGCAAGAGATCCAGGAGTTTGTCAAGAAATACGAGTCCTTGGAGCGTGACTCTAAGACGCAGGGGTCCGAGCTTGCGAAGGCCCTCGAGAACGCACAAAATGCCAAGGCCGAAGCCCAAAAGGCCCTCCAGGAGATTCAGGCGGTCAAGAAGATAGCGGCGGGTAAGGCATTCATTATGCAAAGCAAGCATGTGAAGGAAACTTTCCTTTTACTTACCCAAATTTGGAGCTCTCTAGGAGCGTTCGTAGATCTACCCAGCAGCGTATTAGATGCCGCGGAGTTCTACCGGGCCGAGGAAGGGAGCTCGACGGAGAAGTTGTTCTGGTCTCAATATACTGGGGCCAAACATCCGATGCCCTTGAGCGACCAGCTGAAGCAACTGGTCGAGCTTCACAAGGCGGCCGAACTGGCCATGAAGGGTTTCATAGTCCGGATGTGGCCTGGCGAGCCCCTGCCTGGCAGCTACTTCGGCCTGGTAAAGCAGCTTGTGAATGCCTGCCCACGGTTTGAAGTCATAAAGCGGTCCGTCTGCATTGAAGGTGCGCGCAGGGCCTTTGCCCGTGCGAAAGTGCATTGGGCGAAGATGGACGCCGAAAAGCTGGTGAAGGAGGGGCCACCGGAGGGCAAGGAGCATCGCCACCCTGAAAAGTATTATGACAGTGTCCTGAAGGGTGCCCGCCTTGTGGCGAAGGAATGTGCTAAGGATGTAATATTTGAATGAATGTACTCATGTGATCCTGTAATATGAAAATGAGTTCATGTGCGCTATATAACACTTGTCGATTTAAAATATTACCTTCTGTGCGGCCGTTTATAAAATTTGAGAGTTGGCCAGTCGTCAGCTTCTGCCCCCATGTAACTAGTACTGAGGTGTTCGGGATAAATCTTAAACACTCTTTATCCAAAAAAATTGGTCCTTTAAGGAGGTGTTTAGCGCAGTGAACAAGGCAATCGGACTATACAACTTTATCACTCTCACTTAGCCATAGAAGTCTACAATTTTAAATTTTGGCGAAGCCCCTAGTATTCAGAAGGCCAAACTTGGGGTGCTATATACGCCTAAATCGGACAAGGCCGATTCCTTGCCCGAAGTGGAAAAAATCTTTAAGGATTTGAGACCTCTCGAACAGCGACCAGCTCTCGCCGCATCATGACAGTCAGTTTTCAGCTTTCTCTACTAAGGTGCTCATTCGGAAGAACCGAGACACAATCGCAGTAGATCTCCCAGTGCTACCTTAGCCGATATAGCGGAATGTAAGGTACCAAAACATTGGAGCCTGGCAAACCCAACTATTGACCCAAGACATGATTTGGAGCTGATGCATATAATGCTATAAGTTCGGGGTGCCGCACTGCCGAAAGTGTTCGGACTTTTATTGCCGTGTTATGGGGTACACTGAAGCCCCTGGCGCACTGGATGTACCAGAATGTACGGGTGCAATTTATCGTAAATAAGCAGACAGGGAAAAAAGATGAAGAAATGCAATAATAAGCTAACGCTGTACATTGTTATTTAAATGATATGTGAAAGCATATGCATACAAGTAGTGCAATAAGCAAAAAATAGGACTATTTGACATGTCCTATCCAAGGGCAGGCTGCGTGTGGGTATGTAAAACAGGTATAGCGATCGTTATCAGAGACCACCTGGGGATTCCCTTGTACGTCAAAGCTTCTTGCTTCCTTGGTGTTTCCTTCCCGTGATGGGTCCGATAATCAGGGTATTGGAGAGGGCCTTCAGAGAATAGGGTCCTGAAAGGAAGAAAATGGTAAAGATACATGGGTCTTGAGGCGGTTGAGCCGCATTGTGGGCCGTGCCATAGCCGTGCCTCCGCCTATGCCCATGGTATTTTGAGTGCGTAATTATGTACGCGTGGCACAAATTTCACCGCTTGAATGGGACTAGGACGGAGGCTGAATTGCTAGGCGATCTCTGAACGTGCCGGGCAATCCTGTTGCAGGGTACTCCGGACTCGCTTGACGGTGTCCGGGGGCTTTATCGCCGAATTGGTGGTTTGCCTCAGAAGGCTGCTTTGTACTTCCGCTGTGAGGACCGCAGTGTGCTCCTCCGTACAGAGCGAGTGTTCTGTGTTTCCATTAACTGTTATAACCCCGCGAGGTCCTGGCATTTTGAGCTTGAGGTATGCATAATGCGGTACCGCATTGAATCTAGCAAATGTGGTTCATCCGAGCAGTGCATGATAGCCACTACGGAAGGGGATGATGTCGAAGATCAACTCCTCGCTTCGGAAGTTGTCCGAAGATCCGAAGACCACTTCCAGTGTGATTGAGCCTGTGCAACAGGCCTCTACACCTGGTATGACACCTTTAAAGGTGGTCTTTGTGGGTATGATCCTCGAGGGGTCGATACCCATTTTGCGCACTGTATCCTGATAGAGCAGGTTCAGGCTGCTACCACCGTCCATAAGGACTCGAGTGAGGTGAAATCCGTCAATGATGGGGTCAAGGACCAATGCGGCAGAACCGCCATGACGGATATTGGTAGGGTGGTCCCTGTGATCGAAAGTGATCGGACAAGAAGACCATTGGTTGAACTTTGGGGCGACTGGCTCCATCGCATAGACGTTCCTTAGTGCATGCTTCTGTTCCCGCTTGGGAATATGGGTTGCGTATATCATGTTCACCGTTTTCACATGGGGAGGAAATTTCTTCTGTCCTCCTGTGTTCGGCGGACGGGGCTCCTCCTCGTCGTCTCTATGCAACTCCTTTTCCTTGTTTTCGGCATTCAACTTGCCGGCCTGTTTGAACACACAGCATTCTCTGTTGGTGTGGTTGGCTGGTTTATCGGGGGTGCCGTGAATTTGACACGAGCGATCGAGTATGCGGTCCAAACTAGACGGGTCCGGATTGCTTCTTTTGAACGGCTTTTTCCGCTGATCGGACTTAGAGCCACTGAATCCGGCATTAACTGCCATGTCTTCGGCATTGTCGCCGTTGTTGCGGCGCTTGTGTCTATTGCGACGTGGCTTGCCGTTGCTATCTCTGGCATCTGAATTGCCAGGATTTCTTGATGTGTTGTTGCTGTGAGCCAGCCAGCTGTCCTCGCCCGCACAAAAGTGGGTCATGAGTGTCGTGAGGGCTGCCATGGACTTCGGCTTTTCTTGGCCGAGGTGTCGGGCGAGCCACTCGTTGCGGATGTTATACTTAAATGCCGCTAAGGCCTCGGCATCCGGACAGTCGAAAATTTGGTTCTTTTTAGTTAGGAATCGAGTCCAGAATTTCCTGGCTGATTCCCCGGGCTGTTGGGTTATGTGACTCAAGTCATCAGCATTCGGTGGTCGCACATAAGTGCCCTGGAAGTTGTCATGGAATGCGTCTTCCAAGTTCTCCCAACTGCCCATGGAGTTTGCCGACAGGCTATTCAACCAATGCCGAGCCGGCCCTTTGAGTTTTAGTGGGAGGTACTTGATGGCATGTAGATCGTCACCGCGGGCCATGTGGATGTGGAGGAGGAAATCTTCAATCCATACCGCGGGTTCTGTTGTACCATCATATGATTCAATGTTCATGGGTTTAAATCCTTCCGGGAATTCATGATCCATTACTTCGTCGGTGAAGCATAGGGGGTGTGCGGTGCCTCTGTGCCGGGCTATGTCATGACGCAGTTCATACGAGTCTTGTCTGCTATATTCGGCCCAGCCAGATTTGCTTTTAGTATATCCGGCGTGACGGTCGTCGTCACGCGTTGGGGCGCGCCCCCGTGATCCGTAGATCGATCTGGTATGTCCTGCTTTGATTTCCAATACGTCTTGCAGGTCCTGCATGTTGCCCCGGGCCTTGGTGTTTTTGTTTGACTGACGACGGGGTGCGGGCTGGACTTCGGGCTGATATGCCGCTTTGTCTCGACCACGAGGTGGCCGGTCGACCGCATCATATGCTGGTAGTGTAGGCTTTAATGCTTCCTCCTCGAGTTGGGGTAGCAACCTATGCTTTGGGTAACTTTTGGTTGGGCGCTCGAGTTCATATTCCTCGGCTGCCAGGACCTCGGTCCATCTATCTGGTAGCAGATCTTGATCAGCTTGAAGCTGCTGTTGCTTTTTCTTCAGGCTTTTTGCTGTCGCTATAAGCCGGCACTTGAAGCGCTCCTGCTCGACGGGATCCCCAGGCACGATAAATTCTTCTTCGCCGAGGCTCGCCTCGTCTTCGGAGAGGGGCATGTAATTGTCATCCTCTGATTCTCCGTCTGCCGCCTGTTCCTTAGGGCTAGCTTGCCCATCCTCCCGCTCGAAGCCTGGCTAGAGGGGATTGTCTTCGTCTTCGGCACTATCCACAGCGTTATTGTCTCTTGTGCCGGCATCGCTGCTTTTGCTATGGCGGGGCTTAGAGCGGCGCCGATGACGCCGGTGCTTAGATTGCTTCTCGAGGGGATTATCATCCGTTGCCTTATTGCCATCGCTTTCTTCGGGGGTCTCCACCGTGTATATATCATATGATGAGGTGGCTGTCCAGCGCCCTCTGGGCGGTGGTTCCTGTTCTTCTCCTGCATCGTCGTCCATACCGTCGATGTCTTCGGAGCCGAAATCAAGCATGTCGGTTAAGTCGTCGACAATGGCTATTAAGTGGGTGGTGGGTGGGGAATGAATTTCTTCGTCGTCCGCTTCCCACTCAAGCCGGACATAGTTCGGCCAAGGGTCTCCTGACAAGGAGAGAGACCTCAATGAATTTAGCACGTCGCCCAAGGGCGAGTGCTGAAAGATATCCGCGGAGGTAAACTCCATGATCGGTGCCCAATCAGATTCGATAGGCACGGACACAGGCGGTTCGGAGCCTGTAGCCGGGGACGAATCCAAGGGTCTGGCAACCCAGGTCTCATAGGAGGTGAAGTCAGTATTCGGCTCTATCGCCGCTAAGTGTGCGGCTTCCGTGGCGGGGTCCATCCACCCATCCTCGGACGGTACGATCTGCTCCGGATTGAGGGCCGGAGTAGCCACAGGTGTGATCTCCTGAACATCGTCCGGCGGCAGAGCTAGGTCATGCTCATCATGACTGTGCGGCGCACCTGTCATGGGCTCGAATCCATCGAAGATCAAGTCTCCGCGGATGTCGGCAGTATAGTTCAAGCTTCCAAACCTGACCTGATGGCCAGGGGCGTAGCTCTCGATCTGCTCCAGATGGCCAAGCGAGTTGGCCTGCAGTACGAGGCCACCGAATACGAAGATCTGTTTGGGGAGAAAAACCTCACCCTAGATCGCATCATTGCCGATGATTGAAGGAGCCATCAAGCCTTTACGTGACGCCACAGTGGAACTCTCAATTAAAGCACCAATGTCGGTGTCAAAACTGGCGGATCTCGGGTAGGGGGTCCCGAACTGTGCGTCTACGGCGGATGGTAACAGGAGGCGGGGGACACAATGTTTACCCAGGTTCGGGCCTCTCGATGGAGGTAATACCCTACTTCCTGCTTGATTGATCTTGATGATATGAGTATTACAAGAGTTGATCTACCACGAGATCATAGAGGCTAAACCCTAGAAGCTAGCCTATGATTATGATTGTTGTTGTCCTACGGACTAAACCCTCCGGTTTATATAGACACCGGAGGGGGCTAGGGTTACTCAGAGTCGGTTACAAGAGAGGAGATCCACATATCCGAATTGGCAAGCTTGCCTTCCACGCAATGGAGAGTCCCACCCGGACACGGGACGAAGTCTTCAATCTGGTATCTTCATAGTCCAACAGTTCGGCCAAAGTATATAGTCCGGCTGTCCGAGGACCCCCTAATCCAGGACTCCCTCGATGGACTTGACTCTGAGATAGTAGATTCTTTCTGTGAATCATTTGCTACTCATGTTGATCTCCCTAAGGAGAAGTGGTTTAAATATCATCCTCCCATTGAAGTAAAAGTAGTTGAACCTATTAAAGTTGAAGAAAAGACTATCACTTATAATGTTGATCCTATTGTTCCTACCCCTTATATTGAGAAACCACCTTTCCCTGTTAGAATAAAGGATCACGCTAAAGCTTCAACTGTGGTTCGTAAGAGTAATGCTAGAACACCTACAACCTCTGAGCAAATTAAAGTTGAACCTAGTATTGCTATGGTTAAGGATCTCTTGGTCGATAATATTGATGGGCATGTTATTTACTTCTGCGATGAAGCTGCTAGAATTGCTAGACCCTATACTAAAAATAAACATAGACCTGTTGTTGGCATGCCTGTTGTTTCTGTTAAAATAGGAGATCACTGTTATCATGGCTTATGTGATATGGGTGCTAGTGCTAGTGCAATACCTTATACTTTATATAAAGAAATTATGCATGATATTGCACCTGCTGAGATAGAAGATATTGATGTTACTATTAAGCTTGCCAATAGAGATACTATTTCACCAGTTGGGATTGTTAGAGATGTTGAAGTCTTGTGTGGAAAAATTAAATATCCTACTAATTTTCTTGTTCTTGCTTCCCCACAAGATGACTTTTGTCCCATTATATTTGGTAGACCCTTCTTGAATACTATTAATGCTAAGATAGACTACAAAAGGATACTGTTACTGTTGGTTTAGGGGATATGTCTCATGATTTTAATTTTGCTAAATTTCGTAGACAACCCCCTGATAAAGAATTGCCCAGTAAATATGAAATTATTGGTCTTGCTTCTATTGCCGTGCCTCCTAATGATCCTTTAGAACAATATTTGCTAGACCATGAAAATGATATGTTTATGAATGAAAGAAGAGAAATAGATGAAGTATTCTTTAAACAGGGACCTATTTTGAAACACAACTTGCATGTTGAAATACTAGGGGATCCTCCTCCACCCAAGGGTGATCCCGTGTTTGAGCTTAAACCATTACCTGATACTCTTAAATATGCTTATCTTGATGAAAACAAGATATATCCTGTTATTATTAGTGCTAACCTTTTAGAGCAGGAAGAAGAGAAATTATTGAAAACTCTGAAGAAGCACCGTGCTACTATTGGATATACTCTTGATGATCTTAAGGGCATTAGTCCCACTCTATGCCAGCACAAAATAAAATTGGAGAAAGACACTAAACTGGTTGTTGATCACCAACGACGGTTAAATCCTAAGATGAAAGAAGTGGTAAGAAATGAAATACTAAAGCTTCTGGAGGTAGGTACAGTTTATCATGTTGCTGATAGTCAGTGGGTAAGTCATGTCCATTGTGTCCCTAAGAAGGGAGGTATTATTGTTGTTCCTAATGATAAATACGAATTGATCCCACAAAGAATTGTTACAGGTTATAGATGGTAATTGATTTCTGCAAATTAAATAAAGCTACTAGAAAGGATCATTACCCTTTACCTTTTATTGATAAAATGCTAGAAAGATTATCCAAACATACACATTTTTGCTTTCTAGACGGTTATTCTGGTTTCTCTCAAATACCTGTGTCGAAAGAGGACCAGGAAAAGACCACTTTTACTTGCCCTTTCGGTACCTTTGCTTATAGATGTATGCCATTTGGTTTATGTAATGCACGAGCTACCTTTCAAAGATGTATGACTGCTATCTTCTCTGACTTTTGTGAAAAGATTGTTGAGGTTTTCATGGATTATTTCTCCATGTATGGAACTTCTTTTGATGATTGCTTAAGCAACCTTGATCGAGTTTTGTAGAGATGTGAAGAAACTAATCTTGTCTTGAATTGGAGAAGTGCCACTTCATGGTTAATGAAGGTATTGTCTTGGGGCATAAAATTTCTAAAAGAGGTATTGAAGTTGATAAAGCTAAAGTTGATGCTATTGAAAAGATGCCGTGTCCTAAGGACATTAAACGTATAAGAAGTTTCCTTGGTCATGCCAGTTTTTATAGGAGGTTCATTAAAGACTTCTCAAAAAAATTAGGCCTCTGACTAACCTCTTACAAAAAGATGTTCCTTTTTATCTTTGATGATGATTGTGTAGAAGCATTTGAAATACTTAAGAAAGCCTTGATTTCTGCACCTATTGCTCATCCACCTGATTGGAATTTACCCTTTGAAATTATGTGTGATGCTAGTGATTATGCTGTAGGTGCTGTTCTAGGACAAAGAGTTGATAAGAAATTAAATGTTATCCAATATGCTAGTAAAACTCTAGACAGTGCTCAGATAAAATATGCTACGACTGAAAAAGAATTTTAAGCAGTTGTATTTGCTTGTGATAAGTTCAGACCTTATATTGTTGATTCTAAAGTAACTGTTCACACTGATCATGCTAATATTAAATACCTTATGGAAAAGAAAGATGCTAAACATAGACTTATTAGATGGGTTTTCTTGCTACAAGAATTTTATTTGCATATTATTGATAGGAAGGGAGCTGAGAACCCCGTTGCAGACAACTTGTCTAGGTTAGAAAATGTTCTTGATGACCCACTCCCTATTGATGATAGTTTTCCTGATGAACAATTATCTGTCATAAATGCTTCTCGTACTGCTCCATGGTATGCTGATTATGCTAATTACATTGTTGCTAAATTTATACCACCTAGTTTCACATACCAGCAAAAGAAAAAGTTTTTATATGATTTAAGACATTACTTCTGGGATGACCCACATCTTTATAAAGAAGGAGTAGATGGTGTTATTAGACGTTGTGTACCTGAGCATGAACAGGAACAGATCCTACGCAAGTGTCACTCCGAGGCTTATGGAGGACACCACGCTGGAGATAGAACTGCACATAAGGTATTGCAATCCGGTTTTTATTGGCCTACTCTTTTCAAAGATGCCCGTAAGTTTGTCTTGTCTTGTGATGAATGTCAAAGAATTGGTAATATTAGTAGACGTCAAGAAATGCCTATGAAGTATTCACTTGTTATTGAACCATTTGATGTTTGGGGCTTTGATTATATGGGACCGTTTCCTTCCTCTAATGGGTATACACATATTTTAGTTGTTGTTTATTAAGTTACTAAGTGGGTAGAAGCTATTCCAACTAGTAGTGCTGATCATAACACCTCTATTAAGATGCTTAAAGAAGTTATTTTTCCGAGGTTTGGAGTCCCTAGATACTTAATGACTGATGGTGGTTCACATTTTATTCATGGTGCTTTTCATAAAATGCTTGCTAAGTGTGATGTTAATCATAGAATTGCATCTCCATACCACCCACAGTCTAGTGGTTAAGTATAATTGAGTAATAGCGAGATTAAATTAAATTTTGTAAAAGACTGTTAATAGATCTAGAAAGAATTGGTCCAAGAAACTTGATGATGCATTATGGCCCTATAGAACTGCATATAAAAATCCTATGGGTATGTCTCCGTATAAAATGGTTTATGGAAAAGCATGTCACTTACCTCTCGAACTAGAACAAAAGGCATATTGGGCCATTAAAGAGCTCAATTATGATTTCAAACTTGCCAGTGAGAAGAGACTATTTGACATTAGCTCACTTGAGTGAGTGGAGAACCCAGGCCTATGAGAATGCCAAACTGTTTAAAGAAAAAGTTAAAAGATGGCATGACAAAATGATACAAAAGCATGAGTTTAATGTAGGTGATTATGTTTTGTTATACAACTCTCATTTAAGATTTTTTGCAAGAAAACTTCTCTCTAAATGGGAAGGTCCTTACGTTATCGAGGAGGTCTATCGTTCCGGTGCCATAAAAATCAACAACTTCGAAGGCACAAATCCAAAGGTGGTGAATGGTCAAAGAATCAAACATTATATCTCATGTAATCCCATAAATGTTGAAACCATTTTTATTGACACCGTAACCCCGGAGGAGTACATAAGGGACACTTTTTAGAATGTTTCAGACTTCGAAAAGGAATAGGTATGTGGTACGGTAAGTAAACCGACTCCAAAACAGTTCTAATAGCAATTTTTCTCTGTTTTGGAATATTTAAAAAATAGGAAAATAAGTAGTCCGAAAGGGACACGAGGCATCCAGGAGGGTGGAGGGTGCGCCCTACCCCATAGGCGCGCCCCTGCCTCATGGGCACCTCGTGTACCCTCCGGACTCTGTTTTCTTGCATGATACTTCTTTTGGTCGGTAAAAATTCATTATATAATCTCCCGAAAGTTTTGACCATGGTACCACGACAAAATCCTCTACTTTTGTTTCGAGCTGTTTTTCTGACAGATCTAGATCACCATGACGTCTTCAAGCGCTCCAAGGACCAATTTTCGAGAAGGTCATCAACTCCTACCTTGTGGAGGTGCTGCAACACCCTCAAACCATTGAGATGCGTGAGGGGGTGCTTCACATCCGTGATGTTGAGGGACCAAGGAGGACTGGAAGCGTGGATACAAGACTCGAAGAAATGGAGCAACAAGTTTTCAAGTGCCAGGGGATGGTGGAACGCGGACTCAACGCCATCCACATGATGATCGCGGAGTTCAGCAACAACCACAAGCTGGATGCCAAGAACATTGGGGAGATCATCTTCAAGCTTCATGAGAAAATCAAGCACCTCCAAGCCTAGATCTATGACCTACAAAACCAAAACTGTGAGTATGAACATAGATTCAAGAGGATGAGTTTGGCTGCAGATTTGAGGATCCCGGAGACTCAATCATCCTTCTATGATGGTGAGCCCATGCCTTGGAAGATGGACGACAAGCCTACATCATCAACAACTCCATCATCACCACCTCCGAAGAAAGAGACATAAATACATGGGTATGGGCACTCCCCTTGGCAACTGCCAAGCTTGGGGGAGGTGCCCCAGTATTGTATCACCATCACACTTCTATCTTTACCGTTTTTCTTAGTTCGATCCTTTTGGTTATATCTTGATCCAGTAGAATAAAGTTTAGTATGATCTAGCTTTGAGTTTTTGTGTTGATCCTTATCTATGTAATCGAGTCCGTGAGCTATATATAATAAAGATTAGTCTTAAGTCGAGGGCTTGGTTATCCTGCTATGATCTTGAGGGAATAAAAGAAAAAAAGAATAAAAAGAAATAAAGAGATCATATTGATCTTATGGAGAGTAATGACTTCACATATAAAGAGTATGATGAATAAAAGTTGGTGAGAGTTGACAAACATAGTTTTGGTCATCATTGCAATTAACATGAGGTAATAAAGAATGTAACATCCCAAATTTGCAATTTGGAATGTTATACACTAGATCATCATGCATATCATATTTCTTGCATTTTGGTTGATCCTAGAAATTTCACGCAACTCAAGGACCTTCGGAGAGAGTTGGAGATTTCGTTATTTTCATATTTGAGAGTTTTCTCGAATTTGAAAAGAGGATCAATTGATTTATTTATTTCATCTTCAATTATTTTCCAATATCAAGTATGAGAGAGGGAATAATATGACTTTCCCAAAAATTTAGGAAAATGAAGATCTAATGGATAAATCAATTTTTGTTTTCCGGAGTTTATTTGCATTTTATTTGGATAGGGAAAAATGCGTGTTTTCAAAAAAATTGCATTTTAGGTCCGGAGTAAAGTTCATTTTGTTCGGCTCATTTTTAGGAGTCGGGGACAATTTACTTTAGAGTTTTGGAATTCGTTTAGTTTTTTTTCTTTGTTTTTCTGCGCGCGGAACTATTTAAAAAAAAGGAGTGCAGCGCCCCCGCCTGGGCCAAGGCCCAGCCGGCCCAGCCGACCTCCTAGCCGCGCGCGCCAGCCAGGCCGCCGCCTCGCCCGAGTCCGGCTTGGACTCCAAGCCAGCCACCGCCGCCTCTTTTTCTTGCCCCCTCCCCCAAGTAAACCCCTCCCCTCCCTCCTACAAATACCCCCCCTCTCCACCCCAAGCAGCAGCAGCAGCCACCGCCGCCTCGAGCCGTGCGCCAGCCCCGCCGCCTGCCGCCGCCGCCGCCGCCCTTAGCCGCCGCCGCCCTTAGACGCCGCCGCCGGAGCCCCTCGCCGGAGCCTCGTCGAGGTAGCCGCGCCCCTCTCTTTTTTTCCTCGCCCCGGTCCGGTTTTTCCTAAAAGAACCGTTCCGTTTTCTCTCCATTTCTTTTCTTTTCTTCCGGTTTTTGTTTCGGTTTTCTTCCGAAACCCTAGATCGGTTTTCCGTTTCTTTTTCGGTTTCTTTTCCGAAACCCTAGATCGGTTTTCGTTCTTCTTTCGGACCGCTCGTCTCAACGAACGTGATCACCGATATTTCCCAGTTAACGACGTCCGTTCTTTTAACCGTTCTTCGTTTTTCTTTCTCTTCAGTTTTATTCCGCGTTCTTTTCCGCGATCGCGATCTCAGATCCGATCTCCATTCTAGTCTTTATTCCCACTCGTTTATCGGAATCAGGTGATTCAAGCGCCTGGAGTTTTGTTTCGAAACCGCCATTCTGTCTAATCAACTTGAACAAGTTTTTGCCCCGGTAAAATTTGAGCTAGATTCAACTTGCTAGAACCGAGTTGTTTTCTTCCGCCGTTTGTTTTCCGTTTCTTTGTTCGGTTCATTCTTTCTTTGCAACCGGAGTTCTTAAGTTGAACTATCTGGTTCGTTCTCTTGTTTGAGTTTTACCTGTGCATTAGATGAGTACTTATTGTATGCTTGTTGTTTGTCTGTGATAGATCACCTGGATTGCGCTGCTTGTTACTTCGAAACCCTAGGTCTCGCGGATCATCAGCAAGGCAAGTAACACTTTGATCATACCTTTTCTACAACCCATGTTTTATTGCATTAGATCAATCCTCTCACATTGCATGATTAGGATCTAATTAAATTGTGGGATGGGAAGTAGATGAGGTAGTACCTATCACCTGTATTACTATGAAACCCTTGGGAGTTACTTCTACGTTTGCTTATTATGCCATGCTATGCTAGTAGACGTGGATTGGGTGAGTGATATCCATGACAGATGTGAGTTTGTTAATTTTTAATGGTTTATCTAAGGTGGCAACTTAAACACACATCTGGGTGGATTGAGGCACCTGATGTCTATCAGGACTTGCCTGTTTTTTTTGGACCGCCACCCAGGCTCAAAGGGATCATAAGATAATTCATGCTAGAAACTTCTGTGTGCAGCCACATGCTACTATGGGCTCTGGCATAGTTGACTAAGTTGTGCGAACTCTTACGGGGTGGACTAGCAGATGTAGGGGTTGTAGGTGGTACGGTCTACCCCACATGTAAGGTGCTAGTGCTTCTGAAAGACTATGTCTCGATCATCCGTCTTCTCAAACACCATGTAGTGCGAGAAAACAAACGGAGACGATCGAGTCATGTGGGGAAAAGTGCGCAAACCTCTGCAGAGTGTACAAACTAATCATGATTAGCCGTGTCCCCGGTTATGGACAGCTTGAGTATCTAGTACTTGAATATCATGTGAATCTCATCATGTTACTTCTAATTAATGTTGTTGGGTTTTAATTGTTCACTTAATTGGGATCGGAATGCTGTCAACCATTCTCGATGTTTCACAACCACCATGATAGTTAAATAAATTTATTCCTTTGCAGTAGGGAAAAACTGGCTTTACGCAAAACTATAACCATAGAGCTTTCCACCAGCCATATATGAATATATTATAGCTATTTCATTCCATTACTCTCTATGTGTTACTTTGCCAGCATATTCCATGTGCTGACCCGTTTTCGGGCTGCAACTTCTCATGTTGCAGACTTTTCAGATGACGAGTAAGGTGCTTTTAGGTCGTGGTTCTATACTCAGTGATGCCGCTGGAGTTGATGGACCCATTTATCTTCCGAGTCTTCCGCTGTTATCATTATTAGATGGCCTTAAGCCATTTTTATTGTAATAAGTTCTCTTTGAGACAACGTTGTAATAAGTGTGTGATTGCCACTCTGCTATAAATCCTTCGATGTACTGTGTGGTGTCAGCATTACTGATCCAGGGATGACACCTGAGCACAGAGCACTTGATCCATTCGGATCGGGTCGCTACAGAGATGGTATCAGAGCACACGCTGACTGTAGGACACGACCACTAAGTTAAAGCCATAGATCACCATTCTCTTCTCATTTTCTAACTCCTCATCTTTTCTACTCTTTTAGGATGACGCACGCGAAGATTAAGTACGCTCAACCGGATGAAGGCACACCATTTGGATTTCACCTGAAGGAAGTCACCAAGTACCTGAACATTGGATTACCAAGCTTCACGGGAACCTTCAACGCCACTCTGCCTGAAGAGGAGCGCTGGAAGATTCAAGCTCACATTCCGGGAAGGACATTCGCACCAATCACGAAGCCTATAGATAGTGTTTTCAATGCACCAACCTGGAGTCTGGGAAGGAGCATGGCAGCTCATATCACCATAGGACGCATTGGAGAAGTTTACCAAGAAGACCTCAAGGACACTATCTACCAGATTTGCGGACGCCGAGATGAACAATGGGAGTTAGTTAGCACCAAGAAGGATAGATCCATTGCATCATTCATCCAGGAGTTAAACCAGCACATTCGACGCCACGAGAACCAGATGTGTAATGATATGATAGAGTTGAAGAATGCGAAGGCAAGGATCATCGAGCTAGAAGGAGAACTGAAGTCTACACGCAAGGACTACATGGACGAGATCGTAGCTCTAGCGAGACACAATAACGATCTTAAGCAGAAGATTGAAGAACTCAAGAGGAAGTTAGCATCCATGGAGGAAGACGAGTACGTCGCATGTCCGGACAACTACATCATCATCGACGACACCGATTCGGATCCAAGTGAACCCGACTTTGAAGACGAAGCTGGAGCAGATATCATGGAGTCTTCCACCGGTTCAAATTTTTAGATGACCACCAGATAGTAGTAGTATTCCCCCATGTAAACATTATAGTCGAGCACTTTTGCGATAGTTAGACCGTTTGTAAGCCCTTGTTTGATTGAATGAAGTGATTTTGTGTGCATTTGCTCATGTGCATTGGCGTAGTGTTTTCTCTTTAGACCTCACTCTATTCTCAATTCTCGTCTTTTCTAAACCCTCAGATGCCTCCGAGACGTAACAATGGATTCCCACCGGAGCTCACTCAGTTGATCCAGCAACAGAATCAGTTGATGCAGATGTTAGTCCAGAACCAGCAGAACAACAACAACAATCCACCACCACCACCCCCTGTTGACCACTTAGCCCGTTTCTTAGGCTGAACCCGCCGGTGTTTTCCAGTAGCACCGAGCCAATAGTAGTGGACGATTGGCTCCGCAAGATAGGAAGGGAGTTGACCACTGCAGGATGCACGGATGGTGAGAAAGTGAAGTTTGCCGCTCACCAGCTTGACGGACCCGCGGCAGCATGGTGGGAGAATTTCACGGCCACTTACCCAGTTGACATTGTCACATGGGATCAGTTTCAACAAGCTTTTCGCACTGCCCATGTTTCAGCAGGAGCTATGGCCATGAAGAAGCGTGAGTTTCGCAGCTTACGCCAAGGAGGAAGGACAGTTGGCCAGTACGTTGACGACTTTAGCAAGTTAGCACGTTATGCCCTAGATGACGTTGCTACGGATGCAGCTAAGCAGGAGAAGTTTCTGGAAGGACTGAATGATGAACTAAGCATGAAGTTGATGGTAGCGAGTTTCAACAACTACTAGGAGTTGGTAGATCGTGCCATCATGATTGAAGGGAAGCAACAGCAGATTGAGAACCATAAGAGGAAGTATGGACAGGGGAAGTATAACTCAGGAACCCAGCAGAAGCCCTGTTTTACCCCTAAACCGGGATTTCAGTTTCAGCACACCCATGGAGGAGGTAGCTCGCACAACCATAATGGCCAGAAGAATGGTAATGGGAATGGAGGAAGCAACGGCCAGAACCGGACCACCCCATCGACCCCAACCAAGAGAGACCTGAGTCAAGTCACCTGTTTCAAGTGTTCCAAGACCGGACATTATGCCAATGAATGTCCTGAAGGCCAGAATGGAAATGGCAATGGAAGCTCTGGGAAGAAGCCGAACCCTTTCAATAGAGGACAGGTGAACCACGTTAATGTGGAGGAGGTTGAAGATCAGCCCGATGCAGTAATAGGTAAGTTTTTGGTTAAGTCATTTACTGCACTCGTTCTTTTTGATACTGGTGCATCGCATTCATACATCTCAAGGGGATTTGTGGATAAGTATAACCTACCAACCCAAGCCCTTAGGTCACCCCTGTTAGTAACCTCGCCAGGAGCAGAGTATGTGGCAAGTTTATGGTGTGATCGGTTACCATTAAGGATTGGTAACTATGTTTTTCCCTCAGACCTAATAGTATTGGAATCTCAAGGATTGGATGTGATATTAGGCATGGATTGGTTATCAAAGTATGAAGGGAATATTGAGTGTGCTAGTAAGTCAATTTTGCTTACCACACCAGAAGGGAGAAGGATCAAGTATGTATCCCGGCATGTACCAAAAAGGACACACGTGAATTGCCTAACAGGAGTTGTGCAGGAGGAAGTACCAGTGGTAAAGGATTTTCCTGATGTATTTCCAGAAGAGTTACCAGGCATGCCGGATAGAGACATCGATTTTTTAATTGAGCTTTTGCCAGGTACCTGCCCAATATCGAAGCGACCATACCAGATGCCAGCAAAGGATTTGGTGGAAATTAAGAATCAAATTAAGGAGTTACTGGATAAAGGTTACATTCGCCCAAGTTCTTCGCCTTGGGGATCACCCGTACTTCTAGTGGAAAAGAAGGATGGATCATTAAGGATGGTTGTAGATTATCGGGGATTGAATGAAGTAACCATCAAGAATAAGTACCCACTGCCAATGATTAATGATCTGTTTGATCGGTTGCAAGGAGCTAAAGTGTTTTCCAAGATCGATTTGCGATCAGGGTACCATCAATTGAAGATTCGAGAGCAGGACATACCTAAGACAACATTCACCACGAGATATGGACTGTATGAGTATACCGTTATGTCATTTGGATTGACTAACGCACCTGCCTATTTTATGAACCTGATGAACAAAGTGTTTATGGAGTTTTTGGATAAGTTCGTCGTAGTGTTCATTGATGACATCCTGGTTTATTCAAAGAATGAAGAGGAGCATAAGGAACATTTGCGTTTGGTTTTGGAGAAACTAAGGGAACATCAGTTATATGCCAAATTCAGCAAATGTGAGTTTTGGTTGAAGGAAGTTGGATTCCTCGGACACGTTATATCCTGAGAAGGTATAGCAGTTGACCCCACTAAGGTTGAGACCGTAATCGAATGGGAAGCACCAACGACAGTTGGAGAGATTCGGAGTTTTCTTGGACTCGCAGGATACTACCGGAGATTCATTGAGAACTTTTCAAAGATTGCAAAGCCTATGACTGAATTGTTGAAGAAGGATACTAAGTTCAAATGGACTGAGGAGTGTGAGGCTAATTTCCAGGAATTGAAGAAACGTTCGGTTACCTCACCAGTATTGATTTTGCCAGATCAAACCAAGGATTATGAGGTGTATTGCGACGCTTCACGTCGAGGACTTGGAGCAGTGCTTATGCAGGAAGGAAGAGTTGTTTCGTATGCCTCACGGCAACTGAAGCCTCATGAGTTGAATTATGCCATGCATGATTTGGAGTTAGCAGCCGTAGTGCATGCATTGAAGACGTGGAGACATTTACTCATTGGAAATCATTGTGAGGTGTACACGGATCACAAGAGTTTGAAGTACATTTTCACTCAGAAGGAGTTGAACCTCCGACAAAGGAGATGGTTGGAGCTCATCAAGGATTATGATATGAAATTGCATTATCACCCCGGGAAAGCTAATGTAGTAGCTGACGCTTTGAGCCGTAAGAGCCATGTCAACACCCTAGTGACGGGGAAAATACCCAAGGAGTTAGCAGAAAACCTTCGTGAGCTATGTTTGGAAATAGTTCCGAGAGGCTATGTAGCAGCATTGGAGATTCAGTCAACATTGATGGATAGAATCAGAGAAGCTCAGAAATCTGACAAGGAGATTGCTTCTATAAAAGAGAAATTGAGCGAAGGAAAAGCAAAGGGATTTCGTGAGGATGAGCACGATACCCTATGGTTTGAGGACCGTGTTTATGTGCCCAATGACCCGGAGATCAGGAAGTTGATTTTACAAGAAGCACATGATTCACCGTATTCGATTCACCCAGGGAATACCAAGATGTATTTGGATTTGAAGGAAACATTCTGGTGGACCAGAATAAAGAAGGATATTGCAGCATATGTAGCAGTTTGTGACGTATGTCAGAGAGTAAAGGCAGAGCATCAGAAGCCAGCAGGATTGTTACAACCATTGCCGATACCCGAATGGAAGTGGGATAAGATAGGCATGGATTTTATCACAGGACTACCCAGGACGAAAGCAGGCTATGACTCGATATGGGTAGTAGTTGATCGTTTGACAAAGGTAGCACATTTCATTCCAGTTAAGACCACTTACACCAGTGCTAAGTTGGCAAAGATATACATGACTAGGATCATTTGTTTGCATGGAGTTCCGAGGAGTATCGTATCAGATAGAGGAACCCAATTTACCTCAAAGTTTTGGAATCAGTTGCATGAAACTTTAGGAACCAGACTAGAGTTCAGCACAGCTTTTCATCCGCAGACAGATGGACAGACCGAGAGAGTCAATCAGATTTTGGAAGATATGCTGAGAGCTTGTGCACTAGATTATGGATCTAGCTGGGATGATAACTTGCCATATGCGGAGTTTTCTTATAACAACAGTTACCAAACCAGTTTGAAGATGGCACCTTTCGAAGCTTTATACGGAAGGAGGTGCAGGACACAGTTGTCATGGGACGAAGTTGGAGGCCGTCAGTTCTTTGGACCAGATTTGATTAAGGAGTCTGAACGGAAAGTTAAGTTGATTCGCGATAGGCTCAAGGTAGCCCAGTCCAGGCAGAAGAGCTACGCAGATTCAAAACGCAAGGAGACAGTTTACGGAACTGGAGACAGAGTTTATCTCCGAGTATCCCCACTTCGAGGAGTTAAGCGCTTTGGAGTTAAGGGAAAGTTAGCACCACGTTTCGTTGGACCGTATAAGATCTTGCAACGTATGGGAGAAGTCGCTTATAAGTTGGAATTACCAGAGGGACTGTCAGGAGTTCATGATGTATTTCATGTTTCTCAGCTGAAGAAATGTCATGCCGAGATGGCGGAGATATCGCTAAGAGATACCGTGCCACTCGAAGCGATTCAGTTGAAGGACGACTTAACATATGAGGAGAAGCCAGTCAAGATTCTCGATTATGCCAGCAGAGTTACCCGCAGCAAGGTTATCAAGTTTTGCAAAGTTCAGTGGAACCACCACTCAGAGGATGAAGCCACCTGGGAAAGAGAAGAAGATCTGCTCAAGGACCACCCTCACCTATTTTCTAGCCAACCCGAATCTCGAGGGCGAGATTCATCTTAAGGGGGTAGGTTTGTAACATCCCAAATTTGCAATTTGGAATGTTATACACTAGATCATCATGCATATCATATTTCTTGCATTTTGGTTGATCCTAGAAATTTCACGCAACTCAAGGACCTTCGGAGAGAGTTGGAGATTTCGTTATTTTCATATTTGAGAGTTTTCTCGAATTTGAAAAGAGGATCAATTGATTTATTTATTTCATCTTCAATTATTTTCCAATATCAAATATGAGAGAGGGAATAATATGACTTTCCCAAAAATTTAGGAAAATGAAGATCTAATGGATAAATCAATTTTTGTTTTCCGGAGTTCATTTGCATTTTATTTGGATAGGGAAAAATGCGTGTTTTCAAAAAAATTGCATTTTAGGTCCGGAGTAAAGTTCATTTTGTTCGGCTCATTTTTAGGAGTCGGGGAAAATTTGCTTTAGAGTTTTGGAGTTCGTTTACTTTTCTTTTTCTTTGTTTTTCTGCGCGCGGAACTATTTTTAAAAAAAAGGAGTGTAGCGCCCCCGCCTGAGCCAAGGCCTAGCCGGCCCAGCCGGCCTCCTAGCCGCGCGTGCCAGCCAGGCCGCCGCCTCGCCCGAGTCCGGCTTGGACTCCAAGCCAGCCGCCGCCGCCTCTTTTTCTTGCCCCCTCCCCTCCCTCCTATAAATACCCCCCCTCTCCACCCCAAGCAGCAGCAGCAGCCACCGCCGCCTCGAGCCGCGCGCCCGCCCCGCCGCCTGCCGCCGCCGCCGCCGCGCCAGCCCCGCCGCCGCCTAGCCACCGCCACCCTTAGCCGCCGCCGCCGGAGCCCCTCGCCGGAGCCTCGTCGAGGTAGCCGCGCCCCTCTCTTTTTTTCCTCGCCCCGGTCCGGTTTTTCCTAAAAGAACCGTTCCATTTTCTCTCTGTTTCTTTTCTTTTCTTCTGGTTTTTGTTTCGGTTTTCTTCCGAAACCCTAGATCGGTTTTCCGTTTCTTTTTCGGTTTCTTTTCCGAAACCCTAGATCGGTTTTCGTTCTTCTTTCGGACCGCTCGTCTCAACGAACGTGATCACCGATATTTCCCGGTTAACGACGTCCGTTCGTTTAACCGTTCTTTGTTTTTCTTTCTCGTCGGTTTTATTCCGCGTTCTTTTCCGCGATCGCGATCTCAGATCCGATCTCCGTTCTAGTCTTTCTTCCCGCTCGTTTATCGGAAATAGGTGATTCAAGCGCCTGGAGTTTCTTTTCGAAACCGCCGTTCTGTCTAATCAACTTGAACAAGTTTTTGCCCCGGTAAAATTTGACCTAGATTCAACTTGCTAGAACCGAGTTGTTTTCTTCCGCCGTTTGTTTTCCGTTTCTTTGTTCGGTTCGTTCTTTCTTTGCAACCGGAGTTCTTAAGTTGAACTATCTGGTTCGTTCTCTTGTTCGAGTTTTACCTGTGCATTAGATGAGTACTTATTGTATGCTTGTTGTTTGTCTGTGATAGATCACCCGGATTGCGCTGCTTGTTACTTCGAAACCCTAGGTCTCGCGGATCATCAGCAAGGCAAGTAACACTTTGATCATACCTTTTCTACAACCCATGTTTTATTGCATTAGATCAATCCTCTCACATTGCATGATTAGGATCTAATTAAATTGTGGGATGGGAAGTAGATGAGGTAGTACCTATCACCTGTATTACTATGAAACCCTTGGGAGTTACTTCTACGTTTGCTTATTATGCCATGCTATGCTAGTAGACGTGGATTGGGTGAGTGATATCCATGACAGATGTGAGTTTGTTAATTTTTAATGGTTTATCTAAGGTGGCAACTTAAACACACATCTGGGTGGATTGAGGCACCTGATGTCTATCAGGACTTGCCTGTTTTTTTTGGACCGCCACCCAGGCTCAAAGGGATCATAAGATAATTCATGCTAGAAACTTCCGTGTGCAGCCACATGCTACTATGGGCTCTGGCATAGTTGACTAAGTTGTGCGAACTCTTACGGGGTGGACTAGCAGATGTAGGGGTTGTAGGTGGTACGGTCTACCCCACATGTAAGGTGCTAGTGCTTCTGAAAGACTATGTCTCGATCATCCGTCTTCTCAAACACCATGTAGTGCGAGAAAACAAACGGAGGCGATCGAGTCATGTGGGGAAAAGTGCGCAAACCTCTGCAGAGTGTACAAACTAATCATGATTAGCCGTGTCCCCGGTTATGGACAGCTTGAGTATCTAGTACTTGAATATCATGTGAATCTCATCATGTTACTTCTAATTAATGTTGTTGGGTTTTAATTGTTCACTTAATTGGGATCGGAATGCTGTCAACCATTCTCGATGTTTCACAACCACCATGATAGTTAAATAAATTTATTCCTTTGCAGTAGGGAAAAACTGGCTTTACGCAAAACTGTAACCATAGAGCTTTCCACCAGCCATATATGCATATAGTATAGCTATTTCATTCCATTACTCTCTATGTGTTACTTTGCCAGCATATTCCATGTGCTGACCCATTTTCGGGCTGCAACTTCTCATGTTGCAGACTTTTCAGACGACGAGTAAGGTGCTTTTAGGTCGTGGTTCTATACTCAGTGATGCCGCTGGAGTTGATGGACCCATTTATCTTCCGAGTCTTCCGCTGTTATCATTATTAGATGGCCTTAAGCCATTTTTATTGTAATAAGTTCTCTTTGAGACAACGTTGTAATAAGTGTGTGATTGCCACTCTGCTATGAATCCTTCGATGTACTGTGTGGTGTCAGCATTACTGATCCAGGGATGACACTTGAGCACAGAGCACTTGATCCATTCGGATCGGGTCGCTACAAAGAAATAGAGGTTTTCACATAGAAATATACTATCTTGGACATCTTTTATGATTGTGAGCACTCATTAAAATGTGACATGCTAAAAAGTTGATGTTGGACAAGGAAGACAACATAATGGGTTATGTTTTCTTATATCCGAAATAAATTATATTATCATGGATCATCCAACATGTTGAGCTTGCCTTTCCCCTCATGCTAGCCAAAGTCTTTGCACCAAGTAGAGATACTACTTGTGCTTCCAAATATCCTTAAACCTAGTTTTGCCATGAGAGTCCACCATATCTACCTATGGATTGAGTAAGATCCTTCAAGTAAGTTGTCATTGTTGCAAGCAATAAAAATTGCTCTCTAAATATGTATGATGTATTAGTGTGGAGAAAACAAGCTTTATACAAGCTTGTGATATGGAAGAAATAAAAGCGACATACTGCATAATAAAGGTCCCTATCACAAGTGGCAATATAAAGTGACGTTCTTTTGCATTAAGATTTTGTGCATCCAACCATAAAAGCACATGACAACCTCTGCTTCCCTCTGCGAAGGGCCTATCTTTTATTTTTTTCTTATACCTTATACAAGAGTCATGGTGATCTTCACCTTTCCTTTTTACACTTTATCCTTTGGCAAGCACTATGTGTTGGAAAGATCCTGATATATATATATATATATATATACATAAACACTATTCTGATCACGGGATCATAATAATATTCTGATCACAACCTGACCTGCCCCGCTAGTAGTACGTTGAACTTCCCTGTGAACTAGGTTGAACTTCCGCCAACATTGCCCAAATGGGGCTTGCGATATACCGTTGGAAAGCTATGGACACCAATATCATGACCCAACTTAAATTTTTGGCAAAATATAAGTGGTTTAAGAGCAGTTTTGAAAACCGTCTTTTCTTTCGCACAAAAACGTGAATCGTATTTTCGATCGCATTTCTAAACCGTTTATCGGAATGAGCCATATAATATGGCGTTGGAAAGCTGCTGCAAAACCGCTCCTTCCACATGTTGAAATTTTTCTCTAATTCCCTATGGTTAAAGAGTAATTTGAAAAAACATAAAATTTCCTAAACCAAACAGCCGAGTTCGTTTTTTCGATGTCATTTCTAAACGGCTAATCCAATGGATGCATATGATATGGCGTTGGAAAGCTTATGAAAATGCGCTACTTTTTCAACTTTTAAGTTTTTTTTTCTAATTTTTAATGGTTTAAGAGTAATTTAGAAAATGGTCCAAGTCCTACCGAGTTCGTATTTTTGAGCTAATTTTTTAACCGTGCGTCCGAATGCAGCAAATGATATGGCGTTGGAAAGCTTGAACAAATGCAAAACTTTTTTGTATATATTGTTTCTCCTAATTCATTACAGTTTTATGTCAGTTTTGAAAATGGCTAAAAACGTATTTTTGCCGTAATTTCTACAAACTTTATCGGAATGGGGCAAATAATATACCGCTGAAAAGCTACGGAAAATGCGAAACTTTTTCATGTTGATGGGTTTCTCTGATTCCTAGCCGTTTTCATGTAATTTCAAAAACGGCGAGATCATTCGTTCTGCCTTTATCGCGAAACAGATTCTTCGGAAATGCACCGCGTGAAGAACCTGAACTTCTCGGCGCGTGTACCTGAACTTCACTCTATTTTTCACGTGATTTTTTTGCTCATGGGTCTCCATCCACTGCTTGTAGCTTTCCATCCACTCACCGGGGTTGAGCAGGTGATATACCGATGGAAAGCTGCTATAAACACACAACTTCCCCGTGTTGATCGTTTTTTCATACTCGCGACGATTTTAAATGTTTTTCATCTAAAATTCATTCAGCGTAGTAGTTGAACTTCATGTTGTTTTCACGTTGAACTTCTGTGACGTATTTTTGTTTTTAATTTTCTCATCCATTCGTTAGTGTTACACAAATGATACTTCCTTTGTACAAATCTCTCTCACAATAATCTTTTTAACTTTCTCCGATGGAGGACTTGAACTTATAACAACAAAACTTTTAGCCTTTGCTTTTTTATCCCTTTTTAATACAAAATGCATACCATCTAGTACATTAACTTCTGGCGGTTATCAACCTGAACTTCTCTCGGTTACGTGAATTTTTTGAGATTTTTTATGAATTTTTAAACTGATTTTCTAAATCTTTTTTTATGAATTTTGAAGCGCTCTATTTTTAATAGCTGAACTTCTTGTTATTTAATTTTTGAACTTCTTATTTCCATTCTTTTAATAGTGAGGAAAATCAAAGTTTTCTATAATCATCGAACTTCTCCATCTTTTTAATATGGACTTCCTAGTTTTATTTCTTAATCTTTTTTACGAAATTTTGAAGCGCTCTATTATTAAAAGTTGAACTTCTTGTTATTTAATTTTTGAACTTCTTATTTCCATTCTTTAATAACAAGGAAAATTTGAGTTTTCTATAATCATCGAACTTCTCCATCTTTTTAAATTGGACTTCCTGGTTTTATTTCTTTTAGTAACGGAAAAATCTTATATTTTGATAGACATCGAGCCGCTCCTTTTTTAAATTTTAACTTTTTATGTCTTTTTAAAAAATGTGTCAATTATAGTTTTGTTAGAAACATCAAACTTCTTCATTATTTCAAAATTGAACTTATTGGTTTTATTCTTTAGTAACCGAAAAAATCTTATTTTTCGAATAAATATCAAACTGCTCCACTTTTTCAAATTGAACTTCTTGGTTTTATTCTCCATTAACGAGGGAACATGAGTTTTATTATATACATTGAACTACTCCGTTTTTTAAATTGAACTTCTTGCTTTATTATTTAGTAACGGGAGAAATCCAAGTTTTGTAAAAAACATCAAACCATTCTACTATTATAAATTGAACTTCTTGGGGGTTTTTGTTTACTGATGTAGAATATCTGAGTTTTTTATATACGTTGAACTACTCTATTATTTTAGTTTGAACTTCTTGGTTTTATTATTTTAATAGCGAGAAAATCCAAGTTTTTTATATACATCCAACTATTCTATTATTTAAAATTTAACTTCCTAGTTTTATTTGACCTAGGAGTATGTTAATAAACATCCAACTGTTGTGCTATTTAAACCTGGACTTTTTAAATGTATTTTTGAGAAACAAAGAAAAATTGTTTTTCTTTTTTAATAAACTTTAAACTTTTCTATTTTTAAAATATGAACTTTATGGATTTTTTGTGTGTTCGCCTCTTTATTATTGGAATCTCAATCTGTGTGTTTTGCCGTAAGCAAACATTTTGAACTATCCATGCCAGAGAATATGAACTTCGCATCAACATTTTTTTATCTTTCAGAATTGCTCGCTTTTTATTCTTTTAGTTTTGAACTTTTATGCTCTATTTTTTTGTAACAGTTTCATGAAGGAGAAGGAAAGCTGCAACATAATGTGTGTCAGAGAGCAACTAGTTGGGGAAAGCAACCAACACATGATAATTTTTTTACTGTAAAGAACAGAGAACACTTTTTTTTATCATGTCTTCCAATTTGAACCTCACTAAAAAAGTTTGTATTCAATGTTTTTTTTGGTGTTTCTATATTGCTTGAACTTGTTGTTTTCTCAAAATTGAACTTCCTAATTTACTCCACGAACACAAAAACGGACACTATAAAACCAATATGGAAAACAAACATCACAAAAAATTGTTTTTTAATTCAGTGTAATACGCGCGCGCTCACAGACGCATAACACATCCAAACACAGACACTCAGAAAAGAACTACAACCGTGTTGTCATACACATGTTGTTTCTCTTTCCTTCCTGTAATATACACATTGAACCACAACTCCTTAGCGTCAGAATGCAACAGGTAGAACCAGGAAAATAGGACGTCTGACGAGCCACTTCATCCACAAGATGCAACTCTCCGGTTAGTGAAAACACCAACAAAAACAAGAAACAAATCTCTCTAAACCTTAATCCCAAGATCTACCCTTCAAGTAAGATCGAAGAGGTGAATGTGTAAATAAACCAATGACCGATCTACACTGAATACTCTCTAGCAAGAATCCCGACGCTCCGGAGCGAAGAGGTGACGCCATGTTGCACGGTGAGCACATGATCCTCGTCCCCTCTCCCTGCAAACCATGGAACATCAATCAAATTTATAACACACCAACAACAGAAAGACAGCCACAAAACAAACGCCTTACCGTGTCTCTTCAGTCTCCGACCGAGAACGAGATCGTCATCATCCACAGCAACAGCATCCGACGAGCCACCTTCTCAATAAAACCAAGAGTCAAGTCCTGAAAGCGAACATTAGAAATTACACTATTCTAATCCTACGCAGAGGCAATGGTAGAAGAATAGTCTGCCACATTTAAACAGTGGACAAACAACATTAATGCAACAACATCACGGTCATACCAACGGAACTAAACAAATCCCGAGACAAGAGATTGCTGAATTTGGGCGAGATTCAACACACCAAACCAATACTGTTAACTAGCATGGCGAACCTATCAGGCTGTAAAATTTAGCATAGAAGAATTTGTACACCAACTATTATATTTAGCATTTGGCAACTATTAGATGTTGCCTCCTGATTACAACTTCCTGAAAATGTGTAAATAAACCAATGACCAAGTAGTAAAACACCGAATAGCATGAGTGGTTCTTATTCTGAACAGATGTCATACTCGTAACTGTTAGTTGATTTTCAACACATTTGTCTGCCAAACATGAAACATTAGAAATCACACTGTTGTAATCCTACACAATGGCAATGATAGAAGAATAGTTTGCCACACTTAAACAATGGACCAAAAGCATTAATGCAACGACATCATACCAACGGCGAATAATTCACACTAAGCAAACCCTAAGAAAGAATATCGCTGAATTTGAGCAAGATTCTACACACCAAACCAGTATTGTTAACTTGCACAGTGAACCCATTGGATTGTAAAATATGGAGCGGAATTCATAGCAACCAAGAGATGAATCCTCATTGGATCAATTGTAGTCTTTGAAAACGAAACAACCATCTCAATCTCCTACTGGTTTCGACACCAGAGCAGCAGACGGGGCCAAATGTGAGACGAATAATTTACAGGGCGCGAGAGAGCAAACACTTCCCAATCTCGCAGCAAGCGACACATGAGTCGCGCTAGGAGGAGACAGGGAGAGGGGGCACCTGGGAAGTGACGTACTCTTTGCGGTCGTTGATGTCGAAGGAAACCATCGCATCCGTTTGCCTCCACATGCGCGCGGCGCGAGTAGCGACCGCCTGCAACATCAACGAAACATGGAGCCATGTCAGGATCGAGGCAGCAGAGGGAAGAAGGTCACGGTGGCGAGTGGAAGAAGTTCACGGCGGCAGGTGGAGGAAGGTCGCACGGTGGGAGGATCTCGGTGGTTGTCGCGTGGCAGTAGGATCCCGACGGCAGGAGGTGGGGCGATGCGGTTGCAGTGGCGTGATCCCCATCATGGGACGGTACCTGCGGCTCGATCCCAGTCGTGGGACGGTGCCTACGGCGCGATCCCCATCATGGGACAGTGGCTGCGGTGTGATCCCCATCGTGGGACAGTGGCGGCGGTGTGATCCGGGGTGAGGGACAGTTCCGACGCCGGTTGGTAGCGGTGGGAGGCGCACCGGAGCAAGGGGCGGAGGTGGAGGTGGAAGGGAATCTGGTGGCACGCCGGAGGTTGGGTCAACGGCGCCTGGATGCAGGGGAAGCGGGGGGCGGGGGGCGGCGGTGCGGGAGGCAGGGGAAGCGGCGGGGGGGGGGGGGGGGGGGGGGGGGGGGGGGCGAGATCGGGGGAGGTTGGGGATCGGGTGTGGTTTTTTTGTCCTGCACGGGTTCGGGGAGTTCGGAAACAAGTGCATCGGGCCCTATATAGGGTTGATCCTGATCCAAATAACTATTCTGATCCTGGGATCAGAATAGTGCTATTATATATATATATATCCAATTGGATGTGGGTTTTCATAAAGCATTATTGTTGACGTTACCCTTGAGGTAAAAGGTTGGGAGGCAAAACTATAAGCCCCTATCTTTCTCTATGTCTGATTAAAACTTCGTACCCATAAGTATTGCCTGAGTGTTAGCAATTGTGAAAGACTAAATGATAGTTGAGTATGTGGACTTGCCTAAAAGCTCTTATATTGACTCTTTCCAATGTTATGATAAATTGCAATTGCTTCAATGACTGAGATTATAGTTTGCTAGTTTTTCAATGAAGTTTCTGATTTATACTTTACATTGTGAATGGATTGTTACTTCAGCATAAGAAATCATATGACAATATATATATATATATGTTGCTATTCTAAGATGATCATGATGACCTCATATCCGTATTTTATTTTATCGACACCTCTATCTCTAAACATGTGGACATATTTTTCGATATCGGCTTCCGCTTGAGGACAAGCGAGGTCTAAGCTTGGGGGAGTTGATACATCCATTTTGCATCATGCTTTTATATCGATATTTATTGCATTATGGGCTATTATTACACATTATGTCACAATACTTGTGCCTTTTCTCTCTTATTTTACAAGGTATACATGAAGAGGGAGAATGCCGACAGCTGGAATTCTGGGCTGGAAAAGGAGCAAATATTAGAGACCTATTCTGCCCAACTCCAAAAGTCCCGAAACTCCATGAAAGTTAGTTTTGGAATATATTAAAAATATTGGGCGAAGAAAGCACCAGAGGGGGCCACCCACTGTCCACAAGGGTGGAGGGCTCGCCCCCTGCCTCGTGGGCCACCTGGAAGCCCCCCAATGCCCATCTTCTGGTATAAGGTGTCTTTTGACCTGGAAAAAATCATAAGGAAGCTTTCGGGACGAAGCGCCGCCGTCTCGAGGCGAAACCTTGGCGGAACCAATCTAGGGCTCCGGCGGAGCTGTTCTGCCGAGGAAACATCCCTCCGGGAGGGGGAAATCATCACCGTTGTGCTCACCATCTATCCTCTCATCGAGAGGGGGTCAATATCCATTAACATCTTCACTAGCATCATCTCCTCTCAAACCCTAGTTCATCTCTTGTATCCGATCTTTGTCTCAAAACCTTAGATTGGTACCTATGGGTTTCTAGTAGTGTTGATTACTCCTTGTAGTTGATGCTAGTTGGTTTATTCGGTGGAAGATTATATGTTCAAATCCTTTATGCACATTAATACCCCTATGATTATGAACATGAATATATTTGTGAGTAGTTACGTTTGTTCCCGAGGACATGGGAGAAGTCTTGTTATAAGTAGTCATGTGAATTTGGTATTCGTTCGATATTTTTATGAGATGTATGTTGTCTTTCCTCTAGTGGTGTTATGTGAACGTCGACTACAGGACACTTCACCATTGTTTGGGCCTAGGGGAAGGCATTGGGAAGTAATAAGTAGATGATGGGTTGCTAGAGTGACAGAAGCTTAAACCCTAGTTTATGCCTTGCTTCGTAAGGGGCTGATTTGGATCCATATGTTTCATACTATGGTTAGGTTTACCTTAATTCTTCTTTCGTACTTGTGGATGCTTGCGAGGGGGGTTAATCATAAGTGGGATGCTTGTCCAAGGAAGGGAAGTACCCAAGCATCGGTCCACCTACATATCAAATTATCAAAGTAACGAACGCGAATCATATGAGCATGACGAAAACTAGCTTGATGATAATTCCTATGTGTCCTCGGGAGCATTTCCTTTATATAAGAGTTTGTCCAGGCTTGTCCTTTGCTACAAAAAGGATTGGGCCACCTTGCTGCACCTTGTTTACTTTTGTTACTTGTTACCCGTTACGAATTACCTTATCACAAAACTATCTGTTACCGATAATTTCTGTGCTTGCAGAGAATACCTTACTGAAAACTGCTTGCCATTTCCTTCTGCTCCTTGTTGGTTTCGACACTCTTACTTATTGAAAGGACTACAATAGATCCCTTATACTTGTGGGTCATCAGTGGTCATCACTTCAGCTCTAAATCTCTTGTGGCTAAAGCTTTCCGTCATGGGTTTTATTGGTTGACGACTCATGTTGATGCAGAAGATCTGGTTAGCAAGTGTGACGGCTGTCAGAAGTTTTCTAGACGAGCTCATGTGCTGGCTCAAGAATTGAGGATGATTCCAATTACTTGGCCGTTTGCCGTCTGGGGGCTGTATATGGTTGGACCTTTCAAGAGGTCTAAGGACAAAAAGACCCATCTCTTGGTGGCGGTTGACAAGTTTACCGAGTGGGTTGAGGCATAACCGAACAGCAAGTGTGATGCGGCGACGGCGGTTCATTTTATTAAGAAGGTGATCTGATGTTTTGGATACCCCCACAGTATCATAACTGATAATGGCACCAATTTGTCTAAAGGTGCTATGAAAGAGTTCTGTCAACGAGAACATATTCATCTCGACGTTTCTTTTGTGGCCCACCCCCAGTCCAATGGTCAAGCTGAAAGGGCTAATCAAGCAATCTTGAGAGGGATAAAGCCCCGATTTATGGTCCCTTTGCAGAGGACGCCGGGTTGTTGGGTTGAAGAATTACCCTCAGTGCTTTGGAGTATCAATACCACCCCCAACAGATCAACTGGTTACACGCCCTTCCTCATGGTCTACGGCACAGAAGCGGTTCTTCCAAGTGATATCCGTCATGATTCGCCCCGGGTGTCGGCTTATGTTGAAGCTATCAATGTAAAAGCTCGTTAGGATGCTCTTGATATATTGGATGAGGAGCGTGACCTTGCAGCGGCTTGTTCAGCGATATACCAGAAAGATCTGCATCGTTATCATAGCCTCTAGGTTAAAACCCGGACCTTTCAAGAAGGCGACTTGGTGCTCTGGCTCATCCAAGATCAGACAGATATGCACAAGTTATCCCCTCCTTGGGAAGGACCTTTTGTGGTCAGCAAGAACCTGAACAACGGGTCATATTACCTCATTGATATTCAAGACCACAAGGACTCACACACATCGGAGGAGGAGAACCGACCGACCTTGGAACATTGCTCATCTTCGGCCTTATTACACTTGAGCCACCGGCTCTTGTGTGTACATACTTTCATCAATGTATATATTATGATCAATACAATAAAGCTGTCATCCCTGATAATTCAGGGCCTCTGTCATTTCATTTCTAAATATATGAGTCTTTATTATTTGTTCATAAGGTCACTTGGGGGCTTCCTGTTCAATGAACATAGCTATGCTTACCCTCTTGATCGGCTTCCTAGCCACTCTTATTGGTCACTTGGGGGCTTCCTATTCAATGAACATAGCTATGCTCACCCTCTTGATCAGCTTCCTAGCCACTCTTGTTGGTCACTTGGGGGCTTCTTGCTCAATGAGCATAGCTATGCTTACCCTCTTGATCAGCTTCCTAGCCAGGTGTAACACCAAATTACGGGTTAACCGACATGTATGTTGTTGTTACTCCACCTAGGTAATCCTAGAATGACCCGCCGTACTTTTAACAGACAATCTTTTAAATAAGACCATGAACTTGTTAAAGTTCAAATAGCGGTTTGTCATGTGAGAATCGGCTTACAGGTGTGCTGGAATTTAACTCAGTGGTTGTGTGGCCCATGAAAGCACTTGACGTGTTAGGCTTGGCGGCCTATGAAAGCCCTATTTTTCTGGATTTGTTTTTCTGAAAATTTTGGATTCGTATCCTTCTTCCATATTAATATATGGTTTTTTGCAATTCAGGCCATGTAGCATTGATTATATGACTCATATTTGAGCATATTGGGTTAATAACCCGCCCTGATAAGCATACTTTAAGTCGCCAGGATGATTTGCCTTGAATAAATTCAAGTCATAATTTTTCATATTTACGGATTAATACCCATGCTGGATTACAATCATTAGAACATCATTATGATATTAGTCTACAGGTATGACTTCATATTTGAATAAATATTTCGGGTTTTTTCTAACCCGCCCTGGTTATAGACTTTAAGTCGCCAGAGCATGTTATATTGGAAATTATGACCCGCCCTGGCATAAACTGCCAGGGTGTATGTTGTTTACCATGTGTGCAGGAACATTGAAAAACAATATGATATTCCCTGCAAGCTCATCAGTGGCACATAAAAAAAATTCAGCAGTTTTAAGGCTAAACATGCAGGGTGGCATGACAAATCATTGTTTCAACTAGCCTATTACAAGGCTTCCCAAATCCCAAATGATTAAGAGTTTTTTCAAAGCGAAACGCCGCACTGCAGTCTGAGAACTGCCCCTTGAATCAATTGTTCTGGTCTTGGCCGGTTGAAGCTTCCGGGTTATCCTGCACCGGTTCTTCTTCTTCTTCCTCCTCCATCATCTGGAAGTCAGATGATGTCCAGTCGATGCTAGTTGAAGCTTTAAACTCGGCTTCATCGTCTATAAAATTGGACGGATCAACATCGGGAGCAAAAGTGTGCTTACATATTGGAGGAATGAGCTCTATGATTTCATAAGTCGGCACTTTTACTTTTGCGTTCTCCTTTGTATAAGCCGCCTGATACATAGACAAACCAGTTTCTTCGGCCAATTTGGTTGCCAGAGGGAGCATCTCTTTTACACATTTTGTAAAATCACTAGCATTGAAGGAAGACCCGTCCTCCTTGAGGCTCAGACAGACAGTTGCCATCTCCTCCGAGTCTAATTCCGCCTGCCATGCTTTGGCCCAGCTCAAAGCAGTGATGGCGCTTGCTCGGGCTGAGGATTGCTTGATTTCTTCAATTCTCTTAGGCATGACAGATAATTTGTCTAGCACTTCCCTGATGAGTGAAGGTGGTTCTTTATTATGCGAGATGGCTGCGATGGTTCACTGAGTGCATGTATAAAACTATTCCACCAGAGTGTAAACCGCCTTCAGCTTCCCCAACATGTCTTGGCCAAGGTTAGCATTCCTAGGGCCTGTTGAATAAGTGCACAGATAAGTCGCTGGGCGGATTAAGGTTAAAAATTGGAAGTGGTCGAAACATCTTGAGTTACTTACCGAAGATAGCAGTTGTCATCTGGGATATGTGGTGTTTTAAGCTGATCAATTCTGCAGCAGTCTCATTCAAGGAAGATTCGGCAGTCTCTACTCTTTGAACCAAGATGGCCTTCTCTTTGTCCCAGGCGGCTCTTTCCGTGGAAAATCCAGTTTTGAGCTTCTCGCTCTCTTCAAGACTAAGCTTAAGCTTGGACTCAGCATCGCGTGTTTCAGCCTCTTGCTGCTCAAGCCTGGTCTTTAAATTAACTACCCGGGACTCAGCCTGAGTCAAAGCGCCCTGCAAGTAAAGAGTTGAACAAGTTATAAACATATTTGCCAGGGCACATCTTCAAACAAGTCTCAAGCACGTTGCAAGAAAATCACTTGACACTTGGGGGCTAATGTGTGCGGAAGTTCTTTTTAACATTTATATTTTGATCCGGCTCATCTTTTTCAAGATGAGCCAGCCCATGACGGCTATGGTCTGGAGTTCTTTCATATAATGGAAATGATCATGTTATCTTTATCAAGATAAGCTGACCCATGAGGGCTATGACTTTGGAGATTGCAGAAACATATGGACAAGTCTTAACCCTACTCAAAAGTATCTTTTGCTACGGATAAGACTTGGGGGCTGGATGACTATATATGCAAAGGAAACAGATGTTCATACCTCATATTTCTGGCGCAATTTCTTGACCAGATCTGCCTCCAGGTCACGACCAATATGCAGCTGGCTCAGATAACTAGAATACAATTCATTGACGCCCAAATGTGAGTAATTTGTAACGTCAAACCTTCGCAGAGTGCTTGGCTAGAATGGTGGGGTTCCTAGGCTCAGTATAGCCAATGTCAGTAATGATAACATCCTCCGCAGCTTGTTGTGAAGGAGGTTCGTCAGCAGGTTTTATGTGACTTGGCAGCTTAGCACTGGATGGGTCAACACCCATTGAATCCACCGTGACGTCTTGATTCTTGGGTGGAGGATCATCAGCAACAGCCTCAGGAGTCTGATGGGAAGCTTCAGATATAGTTTGTTTTTCCGACTCAGCAACCTTGGGGTCTTCGGCCGGCTTATGGACCTTTAGCTTCTTGCTGGGCTTGGCTATACCACTGAAAATAAGACATATAAGGATGTCAACATATCAGTGTGTAAGTGTTAAAGCAAAGAAATCTAATGTTCTCACCTAGGAGCAACTTCGAAGAGGGGAGTCTAAGTCCCAGTTGAGTCACCGGAGGATGAGTGAGAAGTTCCCTGATAATTTGAGTCAGATGAATTAATGAAGGAAATATGCCCTAGAGGCAATAATAAAGTGGTTATTTATATTTCCTTATATCATGATAAATGTTTATTATTCATGCTAGAATTGTATTAACTGGAAACTTAGTACATGTGTGAATACATAGACAAAAAAGAGTGTCCCTAGTATCCCTCTACTTGACTAGCTCATTAATCAAAGATGGTTAAGTTTCCTGACCATAGACATGTGTTGTCATTTGATGAACGGGATCACATCATTAGAGAATGATGTGATGGACAAGACCCATCCGTTAGCTTAGCATTATGATCGTTTAGTTTTATTGCTATTGATTTCTTCATGACTTATACATATTCCTCTAACTATGAGATCGTGCAACTCCCGAATACAGGAGGAACACCTTGTGTGCTATCAAACGTCACAACGTAACTGGGAAATAATAAATATGCTCTACAGGTGTCTCCGACGGTGTTTGTTGAGTTGGCATAGATCAAGAGTAGGATTTTTCACGCCGTATATCGGAGAGGTATCTCTGGGACCTCTCAGTAATGCACATCACGGACATGACGAGGAGTCTCGAAATGATCGAGAGGTAAAGATTCATATATTGGAAGGTAGTATTCGGACATCGGAATGGTTCCGAGTGATTCCGGTATTTTTTTGGAGTACCGAGGGGTTACCGGAGCCCCCCGAAGAAGTATTGGGCCTACATGGGCCTAAAGGGAGAGAGAGGGAAGCTCACGAGGGGTGGTGCCCCCCCTCCTAGGGAGTCCGAATAGGACAAGGAGGAGGGAGCGCCCCCTTCCCTTTCCCTCTCGTTCCTATTCCCTTCGATGGAGAAAGGAAAACGGGGGGGGAGGGGGGGGAGGGGCGAATCCCCCCTTGGCACGCCCCTCCTGGCCGCCGGCCTCCTCCTGCCCCCTTTATATACGGGGGTGGGGGCACCCCAAAGGCACACCAAGAGTACTCTTAGCCATGTGTGGTGCCCCCTCCACAGTTTACTCCTCCGGTCATAGCATCGTACTACTTAGGCGAAGCCTTGCGCGGATCACATCACCATCTCCGTCACCATGCCGTCATGCTGTCGGAACTCTCCCTCGACCGTCTACTGGATCAAGAGCTCGAGGGACGTCACCGAGCTGAACGTGTGCTGAACATGGAGGTGCCGTACGTTCGGTACTTGGATCGTGAAGACGTTCGACTACATCATCCGCGTTAACATAACGCTTCCGCTTTCGGTCTATGAGGGTACGTGGACACACTCTCCCCCTCTCGTTGCTATGTATTGATACATCTCCATCGTATCTACTTTTCCAAACACTTTTGCCCTTGTTTTGGACTCTAACTTGCATGATTTGAATGGAACTAACCCGGACTGACGTTGTTTTCAACGGAATTGCCATGGTGTTATTTTTGTGCAGAAATAAAAGTTCTCGGAATGACCTGAAAATCAACGGAGATTATTTTTGGAATATATAAAAACTGCAGGCAAAAGAATCCACGTCAGGGGCCCACACCCTGTCCACGAGGGTGGGGGGGCGCCCCTACCCCCTGGGCGCGCCCCCTGCCTCGTGGGCCCCCTGATGCTCCACCGACGTCCATTTTGACTCCATATATTCATGTCCGGGGAGAAAAAAATCGGAGAGAAGGATTCATCGCGTTTTACGATATGGAGCCACCGCCAAGCCCTAAACTCTCTCGGGAGGGCTAATCTGGAGTCCGTTCGGGGCTCCGGAGAGGGGAATCCATCGCCATCGTCATCATCAACCTTCCTCCACACCAATTTCATGATGCTCACCGCCGTGCATGAGTAATTCCATTGTAGGCTTGCTGGACGGTGATGGGTTGGATGAGATTTATCATGTAATCGAGTTAGTTTTGTTAGGGTTTGATCCCTAGTGTCCACTATGTTCCGAGATTGATGTTGCTATGACTTTGCTATGCTTAATGCTTGTCACTAGGTCCCGAGTGCCATGATTTCAGATCTGAAACTATTATGTTTTCATGAATATATGTGAGTTCTTGATCCTATATTGCAAGTCTATAGTCACCTATTATGTGTTATGATTCGCTAACCCCGAAGTGACAATAATCGGGATACTTACCAGTGATGAACGTAGTTTGAGGAGTTCATGTATTCACTATGTGTTAATGCTTTGGTCTGGTACTCTATTAAAAGGAGGCCTTAATATCCCTTAGTATCCAATAGGACCCCGCTGCCACGGGAGGGTAGGACAAAATATGTCATGCAAGTTCTTTTCCATAAGCACGTATGACTATATTCGGAATACATGCCTACATTGCATTGATGAACTGGAGCTAGTTCTGTGTCACCCTATGTTATAACTGTTGCATGATTGATCGCATCCGACATAATTCTCCATCACCGATCCATTGCCTACGAGCTTTTCATATATTGTTCTTCACTTATTTACTTTTCCATTCCTACTGTTACAATCACTATAAAACCAAAAAGCTGCTACCGTTACTTTTGCCACCGTTACCACTACTATCATATTACTTTGCTACTAAATACCTTACTGCAGATATTACGTTATCCAGGTGTGGTTGAATTGACAACTCAACTTCTAATACTTGAGAATATTCTTTGGATCCCCTTGTGTCGAATCAATAAATTTGGGTTGAATACTCTACCCTCGAAAACTGTTGCGATCCCCTATACTTGTGTGTTATCAAGACTATTTTCTGGCACCGTTGCGGGGAGCATAGCTCTATTCTTTGAGTCACTTGGGATTTATATCTTCTTATCACTATGAAGAACTTGAAAGATCAAAGAACCAAGATTTTTCCCTCAACAACGAGGGGAGGTAAGGAACTTCCATCTAGCTCTGCACTTGATTCACCTTCTGTTTTGCATAAACTTGCGACACCTACACATGCTATTGATTCTGATAGGTTGCATGTTATTGATGATGCCACTTCTGCTTTGCATGATACTTATGATGAAACTACTTCTGTTCTTGATAATACTGTGCCACTAGGTGAATTTCTTGATGAACAACTTGCTAGGGTTAGAGAAAATGAAATTATTGAAACTGATAATATTGATGAAAGTGATGATGAAGATTCTCCCCCTAGATATGAATTGCCTGTCGTGCCTGAGGGTTATGTTATGGATGAAGAAACTGCTAGAGACTTTCTTGCTTGCAATGATAGATCTGATCTTAAGAAATTATTACTAGAATGCTAAGCTTAAAGAAAAGTCTTTGAATGCTAGAGACTTTCTTGCTAAGCTTAAAGAAAAGTCTTTGAATGCTAGAATGAAATATGACCCTGCTTTTGCTACTTCACCTATCTTTATTACTGATAAGGATTATGATTTCTCTATCGATCCTGAGTTAATTACTTTGGTTGAGTCTGATCCTTTTTATGACTATGAATCTGAAACTATTGTGGCACATCTTACTAAATTAAATGATATAGCCACCCTATTCACTAATGATGAGAAAACTCACTATTATTATATCCTTAAGTTATTTACGTTCTCATTAAAGGGTGACGCTAAAATATGGTTTAATTCTCTTGATCCTGGTTGTGTGCGTAGTCCCTAGGATATGATTTATTACTTCTCTGCTAAATATTTCCCCGCTCATAAGAAACAAGATGCTTTAAGGGAAATATATAATTTTGTGCAAATTGAAGAAGAGAGTCTCCCATAAGCTTGGGGGAGGCTTCTCCGATTACTTAATGCTTTGCCTGATCATCCTCTTAAGAAAAATGAAATACTTGATATCTTTTATAATGGACTAACCGATGCTTCCAGAGATTACCTAGATAGTTGTGTTGGTTGTGTTTTCAGGGAAAGAACTGTTGATCAAGCTGAATTGCTATTGAATAATATGTTGACAAATGAAAATAATTGGACACTTCCTGAACCAACTCCGAAGAAAAGGGGTATTCTATTTCTCAGTCCTGAAGATATGCAAGAGGCAAAGAAATCTATGAAAGAAAAAGGTGTTAAAGATGAAGATGTTAAGAATTTACCACCTATTGAAGAGATACATGGTCTTGATAACCCGACACAGGTAGTAAAGGTAAATTCTCTATATAGATTTGCTAAATGTGAAATCCCATTTACTAAGTTCGCTAGCCAATGCTTGGATGAGTTTGATGGCTTTATGGTTAAACAAGAAGACTTCAATGCTTATGGTGGTAGACAATTGAAACGCAATGCTGATATGATTGAACACTTGTGTGATTATATGGCTAGTGTTAAAGGTGAACTTAAACTTATTAGTAAACATGCTTCTATGGTTACCACTCAAGTAGAACAAATACTTAAGGCTCAGAATGATTTGCTCAATGATTTAAATAATAAGAAAAATGCTAATGTTGTTAGAGTTATGACTAGAGGGGGTAAAATGACTCAGGAACCTTTGTATCCCGAGGGCCATCCTAAGATAATTGAGCAAGATTCTCAGAGAATTAATGTTGATGCACCTAGTCCTTCTAAGAGGAAGAAAAAGAAAAAAGATAGGAATTTGGATGCTCCTAGTGAACCTGTTGTTGACACACCTGAGAATCCCAATGATATTTCTATTTCTGATGCTGAAACACAATCTGGTAATGAACATGAACCTAGTGATAATGTTAATGATGATGTTCATGTTATGCTCAACCTAGTAATGACAATGATGTAGAGATTGAACCTGCTGTTGATCTTGATAACCCACAATCAAAGAATCAACGTTATGATAAGAGAGACTTTGTTGCTAGGAAGCACGGTAAAGAAAGAGAACCATGGGTTCAGAAACCCATGCCTTTTCCTCCTAAACCATCCAAGAAAAAGGATGATGAGGATTTTGAGCGCTTTGCTGAAATGATTAGACCTATCTTTTTGCGTATGCGTTTGACTGATATGCTCAAAATGAATCCTTATGCTAAGTATATGAAAGATATTGTTACAAATAAAAGAAAGATACCGGAGGCTGAAATTTCCACCATGCTTGCTAATTACACTTTTAAGGGTGGAATACCAAAGAAACTAGGAGATCCCGGAGTACCAACTATACCATACTCTATTAAAAGAAACTATGTTAAAACTGCTTTATGTGATCTTGGAGCCATTGTTAGTGTTATGCCTCTCTCTTTACATCGTAGACTTGATTTGAATAAGTTGACACCTACTGAAATATCTTTGCAAATGGCTGATAAATCAACTGCTATACCTGTCGGTATTTGTGAGGATGTGCCTGTTGTGGTTGCAAACATTACTATCTTAACGGACTTTGTAATTCTTGATATTCCCGAGGACGATAGTATGTCCATTATTCTTGGAAGACCCTTTTTGAATACTGCAGGGGCTGTTAGTGATTGCAACAAAGGCAATGAGCATACGGTACATTTTCCGAGGAAACAACCTCAAGTCCACAGTATCAATTCTGTTGGAAAAATTTCAACAATTACTATTGGAGGTTTTGAATTTCCTCTTCCTACTGTCAAGAAGAAATATGATATTCTTATTGACATGCATATCCCCGTTGAGGTAACATAGTGTTATTCGAAAATTCTCCGGTTTCATGTTATTCGGAAAGAGTTTGTTAACAAGACTTGATCAACCTTGTTAATGGATTCCTTTTGATGAGCATGAGATGGATGAAGTTAGAAAGCACAACCTTTTGTACCATATTTTTACTTTCTGTTATTTATATTAAATAAAGCAAAAATAGTATTTCCTGTCTGTTTTCTGAATTATCCTTGCAATAAAAAATACCCCGCAAATAAAAGTTCTCCAAATGCCCTGAAAATGAAATATGTTTTTTTCCAAAATATTTAAGAATTATTGGCACTGAGAGCACACCAGGGGGCTCCATCATGTGCCCATGAGGGTGGAGGGCGTGCCCACCCCCTGGGCTCACCCCCTGCCTCGTGGACCCCTCCACTTATCCTTGCACCCACACACTTCGTCTTGCTCCAGAAAAAACCATCCACCAGCTCAAACCCGAGTTCTAGCTCATCTTGCTGCCATTTTCGATCTTCTTGCTCAAAGCTCCTTTCACAAAACTGCTTTGGGGGATTGTTCTTTGGTATGTGACTCCTCCAATGGTCCAATAAGTTTTTGTTCTAGTGCTTTATTCATTGAAAATTTTTGATGCTTAGGTGACCCTATTCTTGAGCTTGCATGTCAAATTTATGTGGTCAAAAGTAGTTTTAATGCATGATATAGCCTCTAGGCACTTGTAGGAGTAGTTGCTATCAATTTTGTTGAGTTTGGTTCACTTTTATTTTGAGTCATTAAAAATTTCAGAAATTTTTGAGAGGAAGAAGTATGTTAAGGAAAATGTACCAAGGTGGCTCCTCAAGGAAGCAAGGCCCAAGGCCCACAATACGCGAGCCGGACAATGAACTACCAAGGGAGGCTCAAGTGCGGCCTTGTGAATGGCCGTCAGAGGATTTCATGGTTCGGGAAGGCATCAAGGAAGAATTTGACGCATATGTGTGTTACGCTGATCTGGAGAGCTTCGAGGCAGGTCGCTCTCCTTGCTCCTACTTTCTTTGACTTCCAGGCAAAAAGGAGATATGTTATAACCAGGGAGGAGGCGAACGAGTACGAAAGGAGGACGGAGGTAGCTCGCTCCAAGCTACAGCTCTTCAGGCAGTAGCTGATGCATCTCAGTACGACCCCAGCTTCAACTTCGGATATCCACCAGGGCATCCATGGGCATAGACCAACTTAGGCCAAAAGCCTAAGCTTGGGGGAGTACGTATCTCTCACCGACATTACATTCATGTTCACACACTCATGCCAGTTGTCGGTGCTCATACTTTTTCATTGTATGATCCATGCTAGTTTATTTTCTTTTTAAGCTTTCTTATTGTGTGTTTGAAAAACCTTAAGAAAAACAAAAAAAATTAGTTGTATCTTTTAGCTAGTTTACTTTCCATGCCTGTAGTAGTAATAACTAAAAGAAAACCCCAAAAGATTTCTCGTTCTTCTTTTGCTTGTTGGGATCTTTCCAGTGTAAATAGTTTTGTTCCTTTCCTTTTCTTTAGGGGTCAAGAGGAGAAGGCCATGATGAAAATGTTGAGTGGCTCTCATATGCATTATTGTTGATCTAACAAAGAGCCCACATTACCTTGTCTTCTCTCTTGAATTGAATGCTTGCAGATTCCAGCTTAGTCCAATGCACGTGCACTATTATTATTATCCACACTATTCGGTTGTGCAAGTGAAAGGCAATAATGACGATACATGATGAACTAATTGAGATAAGAAAAGCTGGTATGAACTCGACCTCTCTTGTTTTTGTAGATATGATTAGTTCATCATTCCTAATTCAGCCTATTATGAATGAAACATGTTTGCAATGACAATTAGAGATTATAGTTGCTTATGCCATGCTTAATTAGCTAGGAGTTTATAATGGTTTACCTTGCGTGCCAACATGCTATTAAAATGGTTGTGATGTGGTATGATGGGGTGGTATCCTCGTTGAACGATTCGAGTGGCTTGACTTGGCACATGTTCACGCATGTAGTTGAAACAAAATCAACATAGACTCCATGATATTAATGTTCATGGTGAATTATATCCTACTCATGTTTGCATTCAGTGTTGATTAATTTTAATGCATGTTCATGACTGTTGTCGCTCTCTAGCTGGTCGCTTCCCAGCTCTTTCTAGCCTTCACTTGTACTAAGCGGGAATACTACTTGTGCATCCAACTCCATAAACCCCAAAAGTTGTTCCATATGATTCCACCATACCTTCCTATAAACGGTATCTACCTGCCGTTCCAAGTAAATTTGTATGTGCCAAACTCTAAACCTTCAAATAAACATTCTGTTTTGTATGCTCGAATAGCTCATGTATCAACTAGGGTTGTCTGTATCTTCCATGCCAGGCGGGTTATTCTCAAGAGGAGTGGACTCCGCTCCTCACTCACGAGAAAATGGCTGGTCACCGGGATGCCTAGTCCCATGCTCAAATCAAATCAAAATAATTGCAAACAAAACTCCCCCAGGATTGTTGTTGGTTGGAGGCACCCGTTGTTTTGGGCAAGCCATGGATTGATGCTTGTTGGTGGTGGGGGAGTATAAACTTTACCATTCTGCTTGGGAACCGCCTATAATGTGTGTAGCATGGAAGATATCTCTCGGTTGTTATGTTGACAATGAAAGTATACCGCTCAAAATATTATTCGTCTCTATTTCAAAATCGAGCTCTGGCACCTCTACAAATCCATGCTTCCCTTTGCGAAGGGCCTATCAATTTACTTTTATGTTGAGTCATCGTCCTCTTATTAAAAAAGCACCAGTTGGAGAGCACCATTGTCATTTGCATGTATTATCGTTAGTTTACATTGAGTATGACTTGACTGGATCTCTTTTACCATGAATTACAATGTCTAGTCAGTCCTTGATCTTTAAAGGTGCTCTGCATTTATGTTTTGCGGTCTCAGAAAGGGCTAGCGAGATACCATCTTGTTATATCATATTATGATTATTTTGAGAAAGTGTTGTCATCCGAGATTTATTATTATTGCTCGCTAGTTGATTATGCCATTGATATGAGTAAACATGAGACCTAAATGTTATTGTGAATATGGTTAGTTCATAATCTTTGTTGAAATCTTGAATGCTGGATTTACATATTTACAACAACAAGAGCCAACAGAGTTTGTAAAAGTTTTTATTTATCACTTTCAGTTTATCAACTGAATAGATTGAGGACAAGAAAAGGTTTAAGCTTGGGGGAGTTGATACATCTCCGTTGTATCTACTTTTCCAAACACTTTTGCCCTTGTTTTGGACTCTAACTTGCATGATTTGAATGGAACTAACCCGGACTGATGTTGTTTTCAGCAGAATTGCCATGGTGTTATTTTTGTGCAGAAATAAAAGTTCTTGGAATGACCTGAAAATCAACAGAGATTATTTTTGGAATATATAAAAAATGTTGGCGGAATAATCCACATCAGGGGCCCACACCCTGTCCACGAGGGTGGGGGGCGCGCCCCCTGCCTCGTGGGCCCCCTGATGATCTTCCGACGTCCATCCTGACTCCATATATATTCATGCTCGAGGAGAAAAAAAGTCGGAGAGAAGGATTCAACGTGTTTTACGTTACGGAGCCGCCGCCAAGCCCTAAACTCTCTTGGGAGGGTTGATCTGGAGTCCATTCGGGACTCTGGAGAGGGGAATCCGTCGCCATCGTCATCATCAACCTTCCTCCATCACCAATTTCATGATGCTCACCACCATGCGTGAGTAATTCCATCATAGGCTTGCTGGACGGTGATGGGTTGGATGAGATTTATCATGTACTTGAGTTAGTTTTGTTAGGGTTTGATCCCTAGTGTCCACTATGTTCTGAGATTGATGTTGCTATGACTTTTCTATGCTTAATGCTTGTCACTAGGGCCCGAGTGCCATGATTTCAGATCTGAACCTATTATGTTTTCATGAATATATGTGAGTTCTTGATCCTATCTTGCACGTCTATAGTCACCTATTATGTGTTATGATCCGTTAACCCCGAAGTGACAATAATCGGGATACTTACCAGTCATGACCGTAGTTTGAGGAGTTCATGTATTCACTATGTGTTAATGCTTTGGTCTGGTACTCTATTAAAAGGAGGCCTTAATATACCCTAGTTTCCAATAGACCCCGCTGCCACGGGAGGGTAGGACAAAAGATGTCGTGCAAGTTCTTTTCCATAAGCACGTATGACTATATTCCGAATACATGCCTACAGTGCATTGATGAACTGGAGCTAGTTTTGTGTCACCCTACGTTATAACTGTTGCATGATTGATCGCATCAGACGTAATTCTCCATCACCGATCCATTGCCTATGAGCTTTTCATATATTATTCTTCGCTTATTTACTTTTCCGTTGCTACTGTTACAATCACTATAAAACCAAAAACTGCTACCATTACTTTTGCCACTGTTACCACTACTATCATATTACTTTGCTACTAAATACCTTGCTGTAGATATTAAGTTATCTAGGTGTGGTTGAATTGAAAACTCAGCTGCTAATACTTGAGAATATTCTTTGGCTCCCCTTATGTCGAATCAATAAATTTGGGTTGAATGCTCTACCCTCGAAAATTGTTGCGATCCCCTATACTTGTGGGTTATCATGCATCTCCTAGATAGATCTTGCGTCATCGTAGGAAACTTTTTGAAATTGCATGCTATGTTCCCCAATAGTGGCATCCGAGCCAGGTCTATGCGTAGATGATATGCATGAGTAAACATAAAGAGTTGTGGGCGATAATAGTCATACTGCTTACCACCAAAGTCTTACTTTGATTCGGCGGTATTGTTGGATGAAGCGGCCCAGACCGACATTACATGATCGTGTTCATGAGACTGGTTCTACCGATGTGCTTTGCACACAGGTGGCTGGCGGGTGTCTGTTTCTCCAACTTTAGTCGAATCGAGTTTGACAACGACCGGTCCTTGCTGAAGGTTAAAACAACACACTTGAAGAAAAATCATTGTGGTTTTGATGCGTAGGTAAGAACGGTTCTTGCTAGAAGCCCATAGCAGCCACGTAAAACTTGCAAAAACAAAGTAGAGGACGTCTAACTTGTTTTTGTAGGGCATGTTGTGATGTGATATGGTCAAGACGTGATGAGATATAAATTGTTGTGTGAGATGATCATGTTTTGTAAAAGTTATCGGCAGCTGGAAGGAGCCTTATGGTTGTCGCTTTATTGTATGAAATGCAATCACCATGTAATTGCTTTACTTTATCACTAAGTGGTAGAGATAGTCGTAGAAGCATTTGTTGGCAAGACGACAACGATGCTACGATGGAGATCAAGGTGTCAAGCCGGTGACGATGGAGATCATGACGTTGCTTTGGAGATGGAGATCAAAGGCACAATATGATGATGGCCATATCATGTCACATATTTTGATTGCATGTGATGTTTATCTTTTATACATCTTATTTTGCTTAGTAAGGCGGTAGCATTATAATATGATCCCTCACTAAATTTCAAGGTACAAGTGTTCTCCCTGAGTATGCGTCGTTGCTACAGTTCGTCATGCCAAGACACCACGTGATGATCGGGTGTGAGAAGCTCTACGTTCACATACAATGGATGCAAGCCAGTTTTGCACATGCAGAATACTCAGGTTAAACTTGACGAGCCTAGCATATGCAGATATGGCCTCGGAACACTGAGACTGAATGGTCGAACGTTAATCATATAGTAGATATGATCAACATAGTGATGTTCACCTTTGAAAACTACTCCATCTCACATGATGATCGGACATGGTTTAGTTGATATGGATCACATGATCATTTAGATGACTAGAGGGATGTCTATCTAAGTGGGAGTTCTTTAGTAATATGATTAATTGAACTTTAATTTATCATGAACTTGGTACCTGATAGTTTTTGCATATCTATGTTGTTGTATATCAATGGCCCGTGCTACCGTTCCCTTGAATTTTAATGCGTTCCTAGATAAAGCTAAGTTGAAAGATGATGGTAGAAACTACATGGACTGGGTCCGTAACTTGAGTATTATCCTCATTGCTGCATAGAAGAATTACATCATGGAAGCACCGCTTGGTGCAAGACCTGCTGCAGGAGCAACTCCGAACGTTATGAACATCTGGCAGAGCAAAGCTGATGACTACTCGATAGTTCAGTGTGCGATGCTTTACGGCTTAGAATCGGGACTTCGAAGACGTTTTGAACGTCATGGAGCATATGAGATGTTCCAGGAGTTGAAGTTAATATTTCAAGCAAATGCCAGAGTTGAGAGATATGAAGTCTCCAACAAGTTCTATAGCTGCAAGATGGAGGAGAATAGTTCTGTCAGTGAACACATACTCAGAATGTCTGGGTACCATAACCACTTGACTCAGCTGGGAGTTAATCTTCCTGATGATAATGTCATTGACAGAGTTCTTCAATCACTGCCACCAAGCTATAAAGGCTTTGTGATGAACTATAATATGCAAGGGATGGAAAAGACAATTCCTGAGCTCTTCGCAATGCTAAAAGCTACGGAGGTAGAAATCAAGAAGGAGCATCAAGTGTTGATGGTTAACAAGACCACTAGTTTCAAGAAAAAGGGCAAAGGGAAGAAGGGGAACTTCAATAAGAATAGCAAGAAAGTTGCTGCTCAAGGGAAGAAGCCCAAGTCTGGACCTAAGCCTGAAATTGAGCGCTTCTATTGCAAAGGGATGGTCACTAGAAGCGGAACTGCCCCAAGTATTTGGCGGAGAAGAAGGATGGCAAAGTGAAAGGTATATTTGATATACATGTTATTGATGTGTACCTTACTAATGCTCGTAATAGCGCCTGGGTATTTGATACTGGTTCTGTTGCTCATATTTGCAACTCAAAATAGGGGCTACGGATTAAACTAAGATTGGCTAAGGATGAGGGGACGATGCATGTGGGAAATGGTTCCAAAGTCGGTGTGATCACCATCGGCACGCTACCTCCACATCTAACGCCGGGATTAGTTTTAAACCTAAATAATTGTTATTTGGTGCCAGCGTTGAGCATGAACATTATATCTGGATCTTGTTTGATGCGAGACGGTTATTCATTTAAATCAAAGAATAATGGTTGTTCTATATATATGAGTAATATCTTTTATGGTCATGCACCCTTGATGAGTGGTCTATTTTTGTTGAATCTCGATTGTAGTGATACACATATTCATAATATTGAAGCCAAAAGATGCAAAGTTAATAATGATAGTGCAACTTATTTTTGGCACTGCCGTTTTGGTCATATTGGTGTAAAGCGCATGAAGAAACTACATGCTGATGGGATTTTGGAGTCACTTGATTATGAATCACTTGATGCTTGCGAACCATGCCTCATGGGCAAGATGACTAAGACTCCGTTCTCCGGAACAATGGAGCGAGCAACTGACTTGTTGGAAATAATACATACTGATGTATGCGGTCCGATGAGTGTTGAGGCTCGCGGCGGGTCATTATTTTCTAACCATCACAGATGATATGAGAATATATGGGTATACTACTTAATGAATCATAAGTCTGAAACATTTGAAAAGTTTAAAGAATTTCAGAGTGAAGTGGAAAATCATCGTAACAAGAAAATAAAGTTTCTACGATCAGATCATGGAGGTGAATATTTGAGTTATGAGTTTGGTCTTCATTTGAAACAATGTGGAATAGTTTCGCAACTCACGCCACCTGGAACAGCACAACGTAATGGTGTGTCTAAACGTCGTAACCGTACTTTATTAGATATGGTGTGATCTATGATGTCTCTTACCAATTTACCGCTATCGTTTTGGGGTTATGCTTTAGAGACGACTGCATTCATGTTAAATAGGGCACCATCTAAATCCGTTGAGATGACACCATATGAACTGTGGTTTGGCAAGAAACCTAAGTTGTCATTTCTTAAAGTTTGGGGCTGTGATGCTTATGTGAGAAAGTGTCAACCTGATAAGCTCGAATCCAAATCGAAGAAATGTGTCTTCATAGGATACCCAAAGGAGACTATTGGGTACACCTTCTAGCACAGATCTGAAGGCAAGATATTCGTTGCTAAGAATGGATCCTTTCTAGAGAAGGAGTTTCTCTCGAATGAAGTGAGTGGGAGGAAAGTAGAACTTGATGAGGTAATTGACACCTTCTCCTGAATTGGAAAGTAGTTCATCACAGAACAGTGATTGCTACACCAATTAGTGAGGAAGCTAATGATGAACATCATGAAACTTCAGATCAAGTTACTACCGAACCTCGTAGCTCAACAGAGTACGATCCGCACTAGAGTTGTACGGTAATCCTATGCTGGAAGTCATGTTACTAGACCATGGCGAACCTACGAACTATGAGGAAGCAATGGTGAGCCTAGATTCCGCGAAATGGCTTGAGGCCATGAAATCTAAGATGGGATCCATGTATGAGAACAAAGCGTGGACTTTGGTTGACTTTCCCGATGATCGGCAAGCCATAGAGAATAAATGGATCTTCAAGAAGACTGACGCTCACGGTAATATTACTATCTACAAAGCTCGACTTGTTGCGAAAGGTTTTCGATAAGTTCAAGGAGTTGACTATGATGAGACCTTCTCACCCGTAGCGATGCTTAAGTCTGTCTGAATCATGTTAGCAATTGCTGCATTTTATGATTATGAAATTTGGCAAATGGATGTCAAAACTGCATTCCTTAATGGATATATTAAAGAAGAGTTGTATATTATGCAACTAGAAGGTTTTGTCGATCCTAAAGGTGCTAACAAAGTGTGCAAGCTCCAGCAGTCCATTTATGGACTGGTGCAAGCCTCTCGGAGTTGGAATATACGCTTTGATAGTGTGATCAAAGCATATGGTTTTATACAAACTTTTGGAGAAGCATGTATTTACAAGAAAGTGAGTGGGAGCTCTGTAGCATTTCTAATATTATATGTGGATGACATATTGTTGATTGGAAATAATACATAATTTCTGGATAGCATAAAAGGATACTTGAATACTTATATATTGGGCATCAAGATCTATAGAGATAGATCAAGACGCTTAATTGGACTTTCACAAAACACATACCTTGATAAAGTTTTGTAGAATTTCAAAATGGATCAGTCAAAGAAAGGGTTCTTGCTTGTGTTACAAGGTGTGAAGTTGAGTCAGACTCAATGCCTGACCACTGCAGAAGATAGAGAAAATGAAAGTCATTCCGTATGCCTCAGCCATAGTTCTATCATGTATGCAAAATGTTGTGTAGCAGACCTGATGTGTACCTTGCTATAAGTTTAGCGGGGAGGTACCAAAGTAATCCAGGAGTAGATCACTGGACAGTGGTCAAGAACATCCTAAAATACCTGAAAAGGACTAAGGATATGTTTCTCGTTTATGGAGGTGACAAAGAGCTTGTTGTAAATGGTTATGTCGATGCAAGCTTTGACACTGATTCGGATGACTCTAAGTCACAAACCGGAAATGTGTTTATATTGAATGGTGGAGCTGTAAAGTGGTGGGATCTACGTGTGAAGTGGAGTACATAGCTGCTTCGGAAGCAGCAAATGAAGGAGTCTGGATGAAGGAGTTCATATCTGATCTAGGTGTAATACCTAGTGCACCGGGTCCAATGAAAATATTTTGTGACAATACTGGAGCAATTGCCTTGGCGAAGGAATCCAGATTTCACAAGAGAACCAAACACATCAAGAGACGCTTCAATTCCATCCGCGATCAAGTCAAGGAGGGAGACATAGAGATTTGCAAAATACATACATATCTGAATGTTGCAGACCCGTTGACTAACCCTCTTCCACGAGCAAAACATGACCAACACCAAAACTCCATGGGTGTTAGAATCATTACTATGTAATCTAGATTATTGACTCTAGTGCAAGTGGGAGACTAAAGGAAATATGCCCTAGAGGCAATATAAAGTTGTTATTTATATTTCCTTATATCATGATAAATGTTTACTATTCATGCTAGAATTGTATTAACCGGAAACTTAGTACATGTGTGGATACATAGACAAAACAGAGTGTCTCTAGTATGCCTCTACTTGACTAGCTCGTTAATCAAAGATGGTTAAGTTTCCTGACCAAAGACATGTGTTGTCATTTGATGAACGGGATCACATCATTAGAGAATGATGTGATGGACTGCTACCTCTTGATCACTACGTTGATTTTCCCTTGAAGAGGAAAAGGGTGGTGCGTAAAGCAGCGTAAGTATTTCCCTCAGTTTTTGAGAACCAAGGTATCAATCTAGTAGGAGACCACACGCGAGTCACCTCGTACCTACACACACAAATAAGAACCTCGCAACCAACGCGATAAAGGGGTTGTCAATCCCTTCACGGCCACTTGCAAGAGTGAGATCTGATAGAGATGATAATAATAAGATAAGTATTTTTGGTATTTTTATGATATAGATTGAAATTAAAGATTGCAAAATAAAATAGATTGGAAACTTGTATGATGGAAAATAGACCCGGGGGCCATAGGTTTCACTAGTGGCTTCTCTCAAGATAGCATAAGTATTACGGTGGGTGAACAAATTACTGTCGAGCAATTGATAGAAAAGCGAATAATTATGAGAATATCTAGGTATGATCATGTATATAGGCATCACGTCTGCGACAAGTAGACCGACTCCTACCTGCATCTACTACTATTACTCCACACATCGACCGCTATCCAGCATGCATCTAGAGTATTAAGTTCATAAGAACAAAGTAACGCCTTAAGCAAGATGACATGATGTACAGGGATAAACTCATGCAATATGATATAAACCCCATCTTTTATCCTCGATGGCAACAATACAATACTTGTCGTTTCCCTTTCTCTCACTTGGATCGAGCACCGCAAGATTGAACCCAAAGCTAAGCACTTCTCCCATTGCAAGAAAGATCAATCTAGTAGGCCAAACCAAACTGATAATTCGAAGAGACTTGCAAAGATAAACCAATCATACATAAAAGAATTCAGAGAAGATTCAAATATTGTTCATAGATAATCTGGATCATAAACCCACAATTCATCGGATCTCGACAAACACACCGTAAAAAGAAGAGTTACATCGAATAGATCTCCAAGAGAATCGATGAGAACTTTGTATTAAGATCCAAAGAGAGAGAAGAAGGCATCTAGCTAATAACTATGGACCCGAAGGTCTGAAGTAAACTACTCACACATCATCGGAGGGGCCATGGAGTTGATGTAGAGGCCCTCCGTGATCGATGCCCCCTCCGGCGGAGCTCCGAAAAAGGCCCCAAGATGGGATCTCTTGGGTACAGAAGGTTGCGGCGGTGGAATTAGGTTTTCATGGTGCTCCTGGATGTTTTCGAGGTATGTCAATATATATAGGAGGAAGAAGTAGGTCGGTGGAGCAACAAGGGACCCACGAGGGTGGAGGGCGCGCCCAGGGGGGGTAGGCGCGCCCCCTACCTCGTGGCCTCCTCGATTGTTTCTTGATGTCCACTCCAAGTCCCCTGGATCCCGTTTGTTACAAAAATCACGCCCCCGAAGGTTTCATTCCGTTTGGACTCCGTTTGATATTCCTTTTCTACGAAACACTGAAATAGGCAAAAAACAACAATTTGGGCTGGGCCTTCGGTTAATAGGTTTGTCCCAAAAATAATATAAATGTGTAAAATAAAGCCCATTAACATCCAAAACAGATAATATAATAACATGGAACAATAAAAAATTTATAGATACGTTGGAGACGTATCAAGCATCCCCAAGCTTAATTCCTGCTCGTCCTCAAGTAGGTAAATGATAAAAATAGAATTTTTGATGTGGAATGCTTCCTAACATATTTCTCAATGTAATTTTTTCTTTATTGTGGCATGAATGTTCAAATCCGAAATATTCAAGATAAAAGTTTAATATTGACATAAAAATAATAATACTTCATGCATACTAACTAAGCAATCATGTCTTCTCAAAATAACATGGCCAAAGAAAGTTCATCCCTACAAAATCATATAGTTTGGTCATGTTCATTTTCGTCACACAAGAATGCTCTCATCATGCACAACCCCGATGACAAGCCAAGCAATTGTTTCATACTTTAGTAATCTCAAACTTTTTTCAACTTTCACGCAATACATGAGCGTGAGCCATGGATATAGCACTATGGGTGGAATAGAATATAATGAAGGGGGTTATGTGGAGAAGACAAAAAAGGAGAAAGTCTCACATCGACGCAGCTAATCAATGGGCCCGGGAGATGCCCATCAATTGATGTCAATGCAAGGAGTAGGGATTGCCATGCAACAGATGCACTAGAGCTATAAATGTATGAAAGCTCAACAAAAGAAACTAAGTGGGTGTGCATTCAACTTGCTTGCTCACGAAGACCTAGGGCACTTGAGGAGGCCCATTGTTGGAATATACAAGCCAAGTTCTATAATGAAAAATTCCCACTAGTATATGAAAATATCATAAAGATCATGGTGCTACTTTGAAGCACAAGTGTGGAAAAAAGAATAGTAGCATTGACCCCTTTTATTTTCTCTTTTTTTGGGGCCTTCTTTTTTTGGCCTTTCTCCTTTTCTTTTTCTTTTTGGGGCAATGCTCTATTAATGATGATCACCACACTTCTATTTATTTACAACTCGATACTAGAACAAGATATTACTCTATATGAATGCTCCGGCGGTGTACCGGGATGTGCAATGACTCATGAGTGACATGTATGAAAGAATTATGAACGATGGCTTTGCCAAAAATACGGTGTCAACTACATGATCATGCAAGGCAATATCACAATGATGATGCGCGTCATAATAAACGGAACGGTGGAAAGTTGCATGTCAATATATCTCGGAATGGCTATGGAAATGCCATAATAGGTAGGTATGGTGGCTATTTTGAGGAAGATATAAGGAGGTTTATGTGTGATAGAGCGTATCGTATCACGGGGTTTGGATGCACCGGCGAAGTTTGCACCAACTCTCAAGGTGAGAAAGGGCAATGCACGGTACTAAAGAGGCTAGCAATGATGGAAGGGTGAGAGTGTGTATAATCCATGGACTCAACATTAGTCATAAAGAACTCACATACTTATTGCAAAAATCTACAAGTCATCAAAACCAAGTATTACGCGCATGCTCCTAGGGGGATAGATTGGTAGGAAAAGACCACCGCTCGTCCCCGACCGCCACTCATAAGGAAGACAATCAAATAACACCTCATGTTTCAAATTAGTTACACAACGTTTACCATACGTGCATGCTACAGGACTTGCAAACTTCAACACAAGTATTTCTCAAATTCACAACTACTCAACTAGCACAACTTTAATATCACTATCTCCATATCTCAAAACAATCATCAAGTATCTGACTTCTCTTAGTATTCAATGCACTTATATGAAAGTTTTTTATTATGCCTAAAAGCAAATTGCCATGTTGTTCTAAAGGACTCTAAAAATAATATAAGTGGAGCATGAGAGATCATTTATTTCTATAAAATGAAACCACCACCATGCTCTAAAAGATATAAGTGGAGCACTAGAGCAAAAACTATATAGCTCAAAAGATATAAGTGAAGCACATAGAGTATTCTAATAAATTCCAATTCATGTGTGTCTCTCTCAAAAGGTGTGTAGAGCAAGGATGATTGTGGTAAACTAAAAAACAAAGACTCAAATCATACAAGACGCTCCAAGCAAAACACATATCATGTGGCGAATAAAAATACAGCTCCAAGTAAAGTTACTGATAGACGAAGACGAAAGAGGGGATGCCTTCCGGGGCATCCCCAAGCTTAGAATTTTTGGTGTCCTTGTATTTTACCTTGGGGTGCCTTGGGCATCCCCAAGCTTAGGCTCTTGCCACTCCTTGTTCCATAATCCATCAAATCCTTACCCAAAACTTGAAAACTTCACAACACAAAACTTAAAAGAAAATCTTCGTGAGCTCTGTTAGTAAAAGAAAACAAACCACCACTTCAAGGTACTGTAATGAACTCATTCTTTATTTATATTGGTGTTAAACCTACTGTATTCCAACTTTTCTATGGTTCATAAACTCTATTACTAGCCATAGATTCATCAAAATAAGCAAATAACACACGAAAAACAGAATCTGTCAAAAACAGAACAGTCTGTCGTAATCTGAAGGTTTCTAATACTTATGGAACTGCAAAAATTCTAAAATAAATGTCTGGACGTGATTAATTTATCTATTAATCATCTGCAAAAATAATTAGCTAAATATCACTCTCCAGTAAAAAATGGCAGCAATTCTCGCGAGCGCTAAAGTTTCTGTTTTTTTACAGCAGGATCAAAAAGACTTTCCCCAAGTCTTCCCCAACGGTTCTACTTGGCACAAACACTAATTAAACACAAAAAACACAACCAAAACAGAGGCTAGATAAATTATTTATTACTAAACAGGAACAAAAAGCAAGGAATAAAAATAAAATTGGGTTGCCTCCCAACAAGCGCTATCGTTTAACGCCCTTAGCTAGGCATAAAAGCAAGGATAGATCTAGGTATTGTCATCTTTGGTATGCAATCCATAAGTAGCTCTCATAATAGATTCATAAGGTAATTTAATTTTCTTTCTAGGAAAGTGTTCCATGCCCTTCCTTAACATAAATTAGAATCTAATATTCCCTTCCTTCATATCAATAATTGCACCAATCGTTCTAAGGAAAGGTCTACCAAGAATAATAGGACATGAAGGATTGCAATCTATATCAAGAACAATGAAATATACGGGCACATAGTTCCTATTTACAACAATAAGAACATCATTAAATTCTTCCCATAGGTTTCTTAATAGTGGAATCCGCAAGGTGCAAGTTTAAAGAGCAATCATCAAATTCACGGAAACCTAGCAAGTCACACAAAGTTTTTGGGATTGTGGAAACACTAGCACCCAAATCACACAAAGCATAGCATTCATGATCTTTAATTTTTATTTTAATTGTAGGTTCCCATTCATCATAAAGTTTTCTAGGGATAGAAACTTCCAACTCAAGTTTTTCTTCATAAGATTGCATCAAAGCATCAACGATATGTTTAGTAGAAGCTTTATTTTGACTATAAGCACGAGGAGAATTTAGCACGGATTGCAACAAGGAAATACAATCTATCAAAGAGCAATTATCATAATTAAATTCCTTGAAATCCAATATAGTGGGTTCATTGCTATCTAAAGTTTTGACCTCTTCAATCCCACTTTTACCAATTTTTGCATCAAGATCTAAAAACTCCAAATTTTTGGGACGCCTTCTAACTAAAGTTGACTCATCTCCAGTCCCATCATTATCAAGATTCATATTGCAAACCAAAGATTTAATAGGGGACACATCAATAACTTTTAGATCTTCATCTTTATTATCTAACTCTTCTGGTTTAGCGGCCATCTTATTAACTAAAGTGGCCTGCTTATCAGAAATTTGGGCAATTAATTTTTCAAGATGAGCAAACTAAGATTCCAAACCATAAAATTCCTTAGACATATCATCGAGCTCTTTATTCATGAAACCGATAAAACCTTTTTGTTCTTTAAGCTCGTTTCTAAAGAAATTATTATGCTCAAACTACAAGGACATAAAACTTCTAACGTAGTTTTCGATTTCTTCCAACCTTCTAAGGTGAGGATCAACACCTTTTGGTAAAGCCATAAGGGCAACAAGCAACAAGAGGCAAGCGAAAAAGAGGCGAACGGAAAAGAGGGCGAATAAAACGGCAATGGTGAAGTGGTGGAGAGTAAAACGAGAGGCAAATGGCAAATAATGTAATGCAAAGGATAAGAGTTGTGATGGGTACTTGGTATGTCTTGACTTGGCATAGATCTCCCCGGCAACGGCGCCAGAAATCCTTCTTGCTACCTCTTGAGCACTGCGTTGGTTTTCCCTTGAAGAGGAAAGGGTGGTGCAGTAAAGAGGCGTAAGTATTTCCCTCAGTTTTTGAGAACCAAGGTATCAATCCAGTAGGAGACCACGCGCGAGTCACCTCGTACCTACACACACAAATAAGAACCTCGCAACCAACGCGATAAAGGGGTTGTCAATCCCTTCACGGCCACTTGCAAGAGTGAGATCTGATAGAGATGATAATAATAAGACAAGTATTTTTGGTATTTTTATGATATATATTGAAATTAAAGATTGCAAAATAAAATAGATTGGAAACTTGTATGATGGAAAATAGACCCGTGGGTCATAGGTTTCACTAGTGGCTTCTCTCAACATAGAATAAGTATTACGGTGGGTGAACAAATTACTGTCGAGAAATTGATAGAAAAGCGAATAATTATGAGAATATCTAGGTATGATCATGTATATAGGCATCATGTCCGCGACAAGTAGACCGACTCCTACCTGCATCTACTACTATTACTCCACACATCGACCGCTATCCAACATGCATCTAGAGTATTAAGTTCATAAGAACGGAGTAACGCCTTAAGTAAGATGACATGATGTAGAGGGATAAACTCATGCAATATGATATAAACCCCATCTTTTTATCCTCGATGCCAACAATACAATACTTGTCGTTTCCCTTTCTCTCACTGGGATCGAGCACCGTAAGATTGAACCCAAAGCTAAGCACTTCACCCATTGCCAGAAAGATCAATCTAGTAGGCCAAACCAAACTGATAATTCGAAGAGACTTGCAAAGATAAACCAATCATACATAAAAGAATTCAGAGAAGATTCAAATATTGTTCATAGATAATCTGGATCATAAACCCACAATTCATCGGATCTCGACAAACACACTGCAAAAAGAAGAGTTACATCGAATAGATCTCCAAGAGAATCGAGGAGAACTTTGTATTGAGATCCAAAGAGAGAGAAGAAGCCATCTAACTAATAACTATGGACCCGAAGGTCTGAAGTAAACTACTCACACATCATCGGAGGGGCCATGGAGTTGATGTAGAGGCCCTCCATGATCGATGTCCCCTCCGGCGGAGCTCCGGAAAAGGCCCCAAGATGGGATCTCTTGGGTACAGAAGGTTGCGGCGGTGGAATTAGGTTTTCATGGTGCTCCTGGATGTTTCCGAGGTATGTCAATATATATAGGAGGAAGAAGTAGGTCGGTGGAGCAACGAGGGGCCCATGAGGGTGGAGGGCGCGCCCAGGGGGTAGGTGCGCCCCCTACCTCGTGGCCTCCTCGATTGTTTCTTGACGTCCACTCCAAGTCCCCTGGATCACGTTTGTTCCAAAAATCACGCCCCCGAAGGTTTCATTCCGTTTGGACTCCGTTTGATATTCCTTTTCTACGAAACACTGAAATAGGCAAAAAAACATCAATTTGGGCTGGGCCTCCGGTTAATAGGTTAGTCCCAAAAATAATATAAAAGTGTAAAATAAAGCCCATTAACATCCAAAATAGATAATATAATAGCATGGAACAATAAAAAATTATAGATACGTTGGAGACGTATCATGGACAAGACTCATCCGTTAGCTTACCATTATGATCGTTTAGTTTTATTGCTATTGCTTTCTTCATGACTTATACATATTCCTCTAACTATGAGATTGTGCAACTCCCGAATACCAGAGGAACACCTTGTGTGCTATCAAACATCACAACATAACTGGGTGATTGTAAAGATGCTCTACAGGTGTCTCCGATGGTGTTTGTTGAGTTGGCATAGATCAAGATTAGGATTTGTCACTCTGTATATCGAAGAGGTATCTGTGGGCCCTCTCGGTAATGCACATCACTATAAGCCTTGAAAGCAATGTGACTAATGAGTTAGTTGTATGATGATGCATTATGGAATGAGCAAAGAGACTTGCCGGTAACGAGATTGAACTAGGTATGAGGATACCGACGATCGAATCTCGGGCAAGTAACATACCGATGATAAAGGGAATGACGTGTGTTGTTATGCAGTTTGACCGATAAAGATCTTCGTAGAATATGTAGGAACAAATATGAGCATAGTTTCCGCTATTGGTTATTGACCAGAGATGTGTCTCGGTCATGTCTACATAGTTCTCAAACCCGTAGGGTCCGCACGCTTAATGTTTGATGACGATTTGTATTATGAGTTATGTGTTTTGGTGACCGAAGTTTGTTCAGAGTCCCGGATGAGATCATAGACATGACGAGGAGTCTCGAAATGATCGAGAGGTAAAGCTTTATATATTGGAAGGTAGTATTCGGACATCGGAATGGTTCCGAGTGATTCAGGTATTTTTCTGGGGTACCGAGGGTTTACCGGAACCCGCCGGGGAAGTGTTGGGACTACATGGGCCTAAAGGGAGAGAGAGGGAAGCATGCGAGGGGTGGCACGCGCCCCCTCCTAGGGAGTCCGAATAGGACAAGGAGGAGGGGTGCGGCCCCCTTCCCGTTCCCTCTCCCTCTCCTTCCTATTCCCCCTGATGGAGAAAGGAAAAGGGGGGCGGGGGCAAATCCTACTTGGACTAGGAGTCCAAGTAGGACTCCCCTCTTGGCGCGCCCCTCCTGGCCGCCAGCCTCCTCCTTCCCCCTTTATATACGGGGGCGCGGGGCAGCCCAAAGGCACACCAATAATTCTCTTAGCCATGTGCGGTGCCCCCTCCATATTTTACTCCTCCGGTCATAGCGTCGTAGTGCTTAGGCGAAGCCCTGCGCGGATCACATCACCATCACCGTCACCACGCCGTAGTGCTGTCGGAACTCTCCCTTCACCCTCTACTGGATCAAGAGCTCGAGGGACATCATTGAGCTGAACGTGTGCTGAACACGGAGGTGCCATATGTTCGGTACTTGGATCGGTTGGATCGTGAAGATGTTCGACTACATCAACCGGTTAACATAACGCCTCCGCTTTCGGTCTACGAGGGTACATGGACACACTCTCCCCCTCTCGTTGCTATGCATCTCCTAGATAGATCTTGCGTGATCGTAGGATTTTTTTGAAATTGCATGCTATGTTCCCCAACAACTAAGTGGTTGACGGATAAGACCCGCCTTAGGAAAGGAGAGGGTCGAAGTCTGTGGCACCTCATTTCAGCGTTTCCGAGGAATCGGTGTGTTAGGTAAGCCGGAGGAAAGGTTCCCACAACCACTGTTCCGGGTGGTGCGCCAAGCTTCATGCTGTTGTTTCTTCAAAATAAAGTTTGGATCCAAGTAAGCTAAAGGGTGAGAAAATTGCTATTGGTCCGGTCTGTTAAGGGGTATTGGATCCAAAACCGGCACCCGATAGCTTAACGATGACCCGTTACGGTGGTTGCCATGTGTCAGTTACCCTTGACGAAAACACTTTCATGACGTGGCTTTTATCGTCATGCCATCACGAAAGTGAACACTTTCGTGATAATAAACTGAGTGTTGTCTTGGAAAATTTCTACAACAACACAAGTATGACTATCTTCATTCTTTCATAAAATCATCACAGATATACATGCATGATAGAAAACGTAACCTATTGTGACAAACACGTATCATCACGGAAGTGTTATTTAGTGCAAGTGCCTCCTTGTTACAAGAAAAAACAAATTTGTCCTCCTAATGGTTTGCTAACATCTAGGACCCACCACCTTGTCAACGTATAGTCAATAAATAAGAGAATTGCACAAGGAGCGGCTGACACCTGGGACCCAGTAGCTCGAGCTGTTTTTTTTAAGATGGAGCAGGGTATCAACTGGACTGTGTGGGGGTTGTGACCCGTCTAGCTAGGCTTCTATTGTATTCTTACCACACGACCAACCCAGTTCTTTTTTCTTTGTGAAAATGGCCAGCCCAACTTTATTATTTCTAAAGAATACCTAACCCAAGCCAACTTATTTTTCTCCACCTTGCTAGGCTACAAATCTTTCAAGACAGGAGGGATGCATTTGGCTTGCCCAGAAAATGAGTTGTAAGTAATAAGAAATAGGCTGTAAATATGAAAAACACAGCATACCAGCAATTAGTTTTAGATTTTGTTTTTTCAGAATGCCGGGTTTCAAATTTCATTGGATTTTAACATAATTTAAATTTATTTGAAATTAATTTGAATCTAGATCGCAATTTCGGATTAAAAATAGGTCGGACTACATCGAAATATGTGAAATTTCATCCAAAAATATAACCCTAGTATTAGGCAAACATGGTCTACAATGCTAAAAATAGGTTGCAATAAATTTCTTAAGAATTAGAAAATGAGCTGTAAGTTATAAAAAATATATCAAATGGGTTGTATGTTGTTCGCCACAGATTTGAAGACTGACTTGTGGGCCTACTAAGTGATGTGTATGTTAAGGCTTTATCAACTTAGTCAACAAACAATTTTAGCAGCAGTGACCATTGGATGTCCATGCAACGGCCTTGTGCTTCTTCAATCTCTGATCCTCTTGCTCTAGTTGCCAAAATCAGCGTCAGTGGGACCACCTGCTCCCACCTCCTGAGGCCGGTTGTGTTGCGACACATGCCTCACCGCCCCGCCCTATTCCCACCATTGGTCAGGCCATCCCTCTACCCACCCACACCTCCTGTTATTTTTCGGCTACGGCAACCTCACCCCACAGCCAAACCAGTTAACCCTCGTACTCCCCTCCTTATGGGCATCCACTATTGCGTCTTCTCCGGCTTCGGATCATTCCCTTCATAGGCCTCGCTGTTATCCACTGCCCTGGTGCTATTGGCGTGGCCTGGTCAACATGGTCGAAGAATGACATCCATCATAAGAGGACTGTACATGGAGAGGCTGACAGTTGGGGCCCACCATCTACATCCTCGCACGTAAGGAAGCGCCTCCTTGCTACGTGCAACAAATGATTCTTCCCCCTAATAGCTGGGACCCACTGCTACATCATCGCATGCAAGGAAGTGCCTCCTTATTATGCAAAAAAATGCTTCCTTCCCCTGACAGGTGGGATTCACTAGCTACATGGTCGCACGTACGAAAATGCCTTCTTATTACATGCAAAAAATTAATTTCCCACTCACAGCTCAAACCCACCAAGTCAAAGCGTGTGTAGATTTATCTGTTGATGACCCACAAGTATAGGGGATCTATCATAGTGCTTTCGATAAGTAAGAGCGTCGAACCCAACGAGGAGCAGCAGGAAATGACAAGCAGTTTTCAGTAAGGTATTCTTTGCAAGCACTGAAATTATCGGTAACATATAGTTTTGTGATAAGGTAATTCGTAACGGGTAACAAGTAACAAAAGTAAAAAAGGTGCAGCAAGGTGGCACAATCCTTTTTGTAGCAAAGGACAAGCCTGGACAAACTCTTATATAAAGGAAAGCGCTCCCAAGGACACATGGGAATTATCATCAAGGTAGTTTTCATCATGCTCATATGATTCGCGTTCGTTACTTTGATAATTTGATATGTGGGTGGACCGGTGCTTGGGTACTACCCTTCCTTGGACAAGCATCCCACTTATGATTAACCCCACTCACACGCATTCGCAACTACGAAAGAAGAATTAAGGTAAACCTAACCATAGCATGAAACATATGGATCCAAATCAGCCCCTTACGAAGCAACGCATAAACTAGGGTTTAAGCTTCTGTCACTCTAGCAACCCATCATCTACTTATTACTTCCCAATGCCTTCCCCTAGGCCCAAACAATGGTGAAGTGTCATGTAGTCGACATTCACATAACACCACTAGAGGAAAGACAACATACATCTCATCAAAATATCGAACGAATACCAAATTCACATGACTACTTATAACAAGACTTCTCCCATGTCCTCAGGAACAAATGTAACTACTCAGAAATCATATCCATGTTCATAATCAGAGGGGTATTAATGTGCATAAAGGATCTGAACATATAATCTTCCACCGAATAAACCAACTAGCATCAACTACAAGGAGTAATCAACACTACTAGCAACCCACAGGTACCAATCTAAGGTTTTGAGACAAAGATCGGATACAAGAGATGAACTAGGGTTTGAGACAAGATGGTGCTGGTGAAGATGTTGATGGAGATTGACCCCCTCCCGATGAGAGGATTGATGGTGATGATGATGGTGCGATTTCCCCCTCCCGGAGGGATGTTTCCCCGGCAGAACAGCTCCACTGGAGCCCTAGATTGGTTCTGCCAAGGTTCCGCCTCGAGACGGCGGTGCTTCGTCCCGAAAGCTTCCTTCTGATTTTTTCCAGGGCAAAAGACACCTTATAACAGAAGATGGGCATCGGGGGGGGGGGGGGGGGGCTTCCAGGTGGCCCACGAGGCAGGGGGCGCGCCCCCACCCTCGTGGACGGTGGGTGGCCCCCCTCTGGTGCTTCCTTCGCCCAATATTTTTTTATATTCCAAAACTGACTCTCGTGGAGTTTCAGGACTTTTGGAGTTGTGCAGAATAGGTCTCTAATATTTGCTCCTTTTCCAACCCAGAATTCCAGCTGCCGACATTCTCCCTCTTCATGTAAACCTTGTAAAATAAGAGAGAAAAGGCATAAGTATTGTGATATAATGTGTAATAATATCCCATAATGCAATAAATATCGATGTGAAAGCATGATGCAAAATGGACGTATCAACTCCCCCAAGCTTAGACCTCGCTTGTCCTCAAGCGAAAGCCGATGTCGAAAAATATGTCCACATGTTTAGAGATAGAGGTGTCAATAAAATAAAATACGGACATGAGGGAGTAATAATCTATTCACAATGTAAAGTATGAATCGGAAACTTCATTGAAAAACTAGCAAACTATAATCTCAATCATTGAAGAAATTGCAATTTATCATAACACCCGAAAGAGTCAATATAAGATCTTTTCAGCAAGTCCACATACTCAACTATCATTCAGTCTTTCACAATTGCTAACACTCAGGCAATACTTATGGGTATGAAGTTTTAATCGGACACAGAGAAATATAGGGGCTTATAGTTTGGCCTCCCAACCTTTTGCCTCAAGGGTAACGTTAATAATAATGCTTTATGAAAACCCACATCCAATTGGATATATATATATCAGGATCTTTCCAACACATAGTGCTTGCCAAAGGATAAAGTGTAAAAAGGAAAGGTGAAGATCACCATGACTCTTCTATAAGGTATAAGACAAAAATAAAAGATAGGCCCTTCGCATAGGGAAGCAGAGGTTGTCATGTGCTTTTATGGTTGGATGCACAAAATCTTAATGCAAAAGAACGTCACTTTATATTGCCACCTGTGATAGGGACCTTTATTATGCAGTCCGTCGCTTTTATTTCTTCCATATCACAAGCTCGTATAAAGCTTATTTTCTCCACACTAATAGATCATACATATTTATAGAGCAATTTTTATTGCTTGCAACAATGACAACTTACTTGAAGGATCTTATTCAATCCATTGGTAGATATGGTGGACTCTCATGGCGAAACTGGGTTTAAGGATATTTGTAAGCACAAGTAGTATCTCTACTTGGTGTAAAGAATTTGTCTAGCATAAGGGGGAAAGGCAAGCTCAACATGTTGGATGATCCATGACAATATAATTTATTTCAGATATAAGAAAACATAACCCATTACGTTGTCTTCCTTGTCCAACATCAACTTTTTAGCATGTCATACTTTAATGAGTGCTCACAATCATAAAAGATGTCCAAGATAGTATATTTATATGTGAAAATCTCTCTTTCTTTATTACTTCCTATTAATTGCAACGATGACCAAAACTATGTTTGTCAACTCTCAACAACTTTTATTCATCATACTCTTTATATGTGAAGTCATTACTCTCCATAAGATCAATATGATCTTTTACTTCTTTTTATTCTTTCTCCCTTTTTTTTATTCCCTCAAGATCTTAGCAAGATAAACAAGCCCTTTACTCAAGAGTAATCTTTATTATATATAGCTCACGGACTTGATTACATAGATAAGGATCAACACAAAACTCAAAGCCAGATCATACTAAACTTTATTCTACTAGATCAAGATATAACCAAAAGGATCGAACTAAGAAAAACGGTAAAGATAGAAGTGTGATGGTGATACGATACCGGGGCACCTCCCCCAAGCTTGGTAGTTTCCAAGGGGAGTGCCCATACCCATGTATTTATGTCTCTTTCTTCAGAGGTGGTGATGATGGAATTGTTGATGATGTAGTCAGCTTCAATAATGCACCCTTCAGAACTTGCAGTGCTTGGAGCACAGGTTGGAGCATATTTGCATTCTTCTAAATTTCCTCCATAAGATGCTTATTTTCAGCCCCCCAAGAACTCTTCCCTGCATTGCTTTCACTTGGACGGGATATGTCCCAAATGAGGGTATATGTGTATGAGGGGTGTTCTCTACTCCGTAATTATGAACCAAATTATGAAAGTTGTTCCGATGTAACCTATGTAAGGGCCTCCTAGGGGGAAGCCCTTCTCGAACCTCTTGGCCTTCATGATTGTTTGTAGCTTCTATTGCTTGATGGGGATTCCGAATAGTGGAGATGCCCACCAAAGTACCCCTCTCCAAAGCCGGAGGTTGTTCCTCAAGCGAATCTCCTTCATCCTCCTCCATCATGGCTCCCTTGGCATCCTCCCTTCTAAGTATCATGCATGAAAACAGAGTCCGGAGGGCACACGAGGTGCCCACGAGGCAGGGGGCGTGCCTAGGGGGGGTAGGGCGCGCCCTCCACCCTCGTGGATGCCTTGTGTCATTTCCGGACTGCTTCTTATTTTCCTATTTTCTGAAATATTCCAAAACAGAGAAAATTTATTATTGGAATTGTTTCGGAGTTGGTTTACTTACTGTACCACATACCTATTCCTTTTCGGAGTCTGAAACGTTATGGAAAGTGTCCCTTATGTACTCCTCCAGGGTTACAGTGTCAATAACATTGGTTTCAACATTTATGGGATTACCTGAGATATAATGTTTGATTCTTTGACCGTTCACCACCTTCGGATTCGTGCCTTCGAAGTTGTTGATTTTTATGGCACCGGAACGATAGACCTCCTCGATAACGTAGGGACCTTTCCATTTAGAGAGGAGTTTTCCTGCAAAAAATCTTAAACGAGAGTTGTATAACAGAACATAATCACCTACATTAAACTCATGCTTTTGTATCCTTTTGTCATGCCATCTTTTAATCTTTTCTTTAAACAGTTTGGCATTCTCATAGGCCTGGGTTCTCCACTCATCAAGTGAGATAATGTCAAATAGTCTCTTCTCACCGGCAAGTTTGAAATCATAATTGTGCTCTTTAATGGCCCAATATGCCTTATGTTCTAGTTCGATAGGTAAGTGACATGATTTTCCATAAACCATTTTATACGGAGACATACTCATAGGATTTTTATATACAGTTCTATAGGCCCATAATGCATCATCAAGTTTCTTGGACCAATTCTTTCTAGATCTATTAACAGTCTTTTGCAAAATTAATTTAATCTCTCTATTACTCAGTTCTACTTGACCACTAGACTGTGGGTGGTATGGAGATGCAATTGTATGATTAACATCTGATACGTCTCCAATGTATCTATAATTTTTGATTGCTCCATGCTATATTATCTACTGTTTTGGACATTATTGGGCTTTATTATCCACTTTTATATTATTTTTGGGACTAACCTATTAACCGGAGGCCCAGCCCAGAATTGCTGTTTTTTTGCCTGTTTTAGGGTTTCGAATATCAAACGGAGTCCAAACGGAATGAAACCTTCGGGAACGTGATTTTCTCACCGAATACAACTCAAGAGACTTGGACCCTACGTCAAGCCAACTAACAGGAGGCCACGAGGTAGCGGGGCGCGCCTGCCCCCCCAGGTGCGCCCTCCACCCTCGTGGGCCCCCTGTTGCTCCACCGACGTACTTCTTCCTCCTATATATACCCACGTACCCCCAAACGATCTTGAAAAAGTTGCCAAAGGAAGATTTGGATTTTTAAGGGTATCTTGGATGCCCATATCCATTTGTAATCACACCCCTCATGTTTTTTTTAGGTATTCATAGACAGATTTGGTTGTGAATTTCTTCTTCTTCCCCAAAGCCCAGGTAACCTCATCTGGCACATCTGATTGAGGCCAAGAGTCCACCACCATCCCCAGTTCTCTCCATTGCTCCACTAGAGGCGTGTGAAGTCTCCTTCTAAAAAAGTCTCCATCAACCCCTTTTCTAAAATCTGAAACTGTGATTTCTTGATAATTGCATATATTGTATAACATAGGAAATTTATCACGTAAAGGGGGCTCATTATCCACAGGATCAACCCATAATCTGGCCAGGTTGCCTGAATTAAGGATCACTTTCCTCCCTGCAAAGTAATTCTCTTTAACTTTCATAATGGCTTTCCATATAGGGGAATCACCAAATTTACTTTTCATAGAGGCGACCGTGTCTCTTTTGAAATACTTGGCCCATATAACCTCCTGCCACAACCCCTGGTGATTCTCTAATTTCCACCACCACTTAGTGAGGAGGCTAACATTTTGTTTATGCAAATCTTTTACCCCCAGGCCCCCTTTACTTTTCGATCTGCATATTCTGGACCATCTAACCAAATGGTACCGTTTTCGTCCTTCATTTTCTTGCCAAAAGAATCGCTTACGGTGTTTGTCTAGTTTTACTATCACCGTCTTCGGAAGAAGAAACATAGCCATATAGTAATATACAATGCTCGTGAGAGAGGAGTTAAGCAGAATAAGCCTCCCTCCAGAGGAAGCTGCATTACCAATCCAGGCCTCACAGCACTTAAGGAATCATTTGTCCATGAAATCCCATTCAAGGACACATAGTGTAGAGAAGCTAACTGGCACTCCCAGATATTTCATAGGAAAAAGTCCAATTTTACAGTTGAATAGATCCACATAAAACGCTAGTGTGTCCTCATCCCCCCCCCCCCGACACAGAGCACCTCACTTTTAAGGAAGTTGATCTTTAATCCAGACATAAGTTCGAACATATATAAAAGAAGTTTCAGGTTTACAGCAGCATCCTTATCATGTTCAAAACAAATGACCGTGTCATCTGCATATTGAAGTATAGGTACTGCCCCTTCAATTAGGTCAGGAGCAAGCCCAGTTAAGAGCTTTTCCTTTTGAGCATTACGAATCATCTTCGAAAGGGTCTCAATAGCTAGATTGAAAAGAAACGGGGAGTGGGGGTCACCTTGACGAACCCCTTTATAGCTTTGGAAATAGGGTCCAACCTCATTGTTTAGTTTGATGCTTACAGTGCCATCATGTAAGATTTTTTTAATCCATCCGCACCAGGTTGGCCCAAAAACCACGGTTCCGATGGCACTCAAGGAGGAAATCCCAATTTATCTTGTCGTAGGCCTTTTCAAAGTCTAACTTTAAGACCACCCCAATTTTTTTCTTGACATGAGCATGATGCAACACCTCATGAAGTGTAAGGATCCCATCCGTTATGTTTCTATGCTTAATGAAAGCGTTTTGATGTCGACTGATTAGCTTATCCGCATAAACAGCGACCCTGTTATCCAGTACCTTGGTGATGAGTTTATAGGGGCATCGAAGCAAGCATATGGGGCGGTATTGTTGGATTTTTTTGGCCCCATTCATTTTAGGAATCAAAGTGATCACACCATAGTTTAGGCATGCAATGTCTAAAGTGTTGTCATGGAAAGCTTTGAAAAGACGCATTATATCTCCCTTAACAAAATCCCAGCAGTGTTTGTAAAACTCAACTGGGATGTTATCCGGTCCAGGGGCTCTGTTACTCTCCATACTAAACAAAGCTTTTTTTAACTTCCTCCTCCGTAAACTCACTAGTGAGTAGGGTGTTATCATCCCTAGTAAGCTTTTCCCCCTCAGCCCAGGTATCAGGTGATAGATAGAATATGTTTCCTCTGGCCGGCCCAAACAACTCTTTATAATAAGAGGTAGCATGAGTTAGGAGAACTTTTGTGCCCTCAATCACCACATTTCCATTGGTCAGGGAATGTATGGTGTTTTTTTCTCTTTTTACCATTCGCAAACTGATGGTAAAAAGCCGTGTTTTGGTCTCCTTTTAGCAACCAACGTTCATTCAAATGTTGAAGCCAAAAGAGTTCTTCATCCGCAAGGATATTATTCAACTCAGCACATGGGTTGGTTCTTTTTTCATACAACTCAGGTGTTAGAGGCTCAACTTCTTCTAACTTCTCCATCTCCTCTAATTCCTTTTTTATTTCTTTTTTCCTCTTTCTGGCATGACCAAAAGAGTGAGAACCCCAACCTTTAAAATATTTCTTAATACGTTTCAGTTTGATATTGAGGATATCTATTGGATCGCTAGCATTAACCGGCTGCTCCCAAATGTTTTTGGCTTTAATATAGAAATCCTTGTTTTTCAACCAGCTAAGTTCGAAGAGAAATTCATGATTATGAAGGGGACTGTTTTTTACAGGACTCGCGAACAGAAGCAGCAGGCTGTGATCAGACACATCCCTTACCAACTTGCGAACTGAAACAAGGGGAAAAATATCTTCCCAATCATAGCTCATCAAAATTCTATCCAGCTTCTCTAACGTAGGATGCTTTTGGCTGTTCGTCCAGGTATATTTACCTCCCCCATATCTATTTCTCGCAAATTTAAGGAGTGGATAACATCATTGAACTTATCCACATAGCGAGAGCGAGTCAGGTGCTTGTTCTTCTCACCACTTTCTCTTAGAATGTTGAAATCACCTCCCACAATGTAAGGTAGTCTAATCTATGAGCAACACCCACTTAGTTCTTCAAGGAATTCTTCCTTATCATTCTCCTGCGGGGCTCCATACACAACTATGATGGACCACGTGCACTTGTTTTTAACATCAAAAATATTTGCTTGAATGAGGTATTTTCCCCTTGTCTAGGAAACAACATCTAAGGTTTCTTTTTTGATGCCACATAGGATACCACCTGATTTGCCAACAGAGGGTACCCAGTTCTAGTTAAATCTCTCAAAGGGGTCTATCCTTCTCAAATATTTGGGGGTAAAGTTAGTTTTCTTCGTTTCTTGGAGACCAATGAAATCTAGGGAGTGATCTCTAATAATATCAGAAAAGCAGGTAGTCATCCCTTTTTTACCCGCCCCTCTGCAATTCCAAAAAAACGCCATTCATTTTTTCCTTTTGCCCTCTCCCCCCTCCTGATAACTCTACTAGGAGTGGCAAGATTTGATGGATTATGGAACAAGGAGTGGCAAGAGCCTAAGCTTGGGGATACCCATGGCACCCCCAAGATAATCTAAGGACACCTAAAAGCCAAAGCTTGGGGATTCCCCGGAAGGCATCCCCTCTTTCATCTACTTCTATCGGTAACTTTAGTTGGAGCTATATTTTTATTTACCACATGATATGTGTTTTACTTGGAGCGTCTTGTATGATTTGAGTCTTTGCTTATTAGTTTATCACAATCATCCTTGATGTACACATCTTTTGAGAGAGCCATACATGATAGGGAATTTGTTAGAATACTCTATGTGCTTCGCTTATATATTTTGAGTTATATAATTTTGCTCTAGTGCTTCACTTATATCTTTTAGAGCACGGTGTGGATTTGTTTTATAGAAACTATTGATCTCTCATGCTTCACTTAGATTATTTTGAGAGTCTTAATAACATGGTAATTTGCTTAAAATCCTAATATGCTTGGTATGCAAGATTAATAATAAAACTTTCCTATGAGTCTGTTGAATACTAAGAGAAGTTTGATGCTTGATGATTGTTTTGAGACATGGAGGTAATAATATCAAAGTCGTGCTAGTTGAGTAGTTGTGAAATTGAGAAATACTTGTGTTGAGGTTTACAAGTCCTGTAGCATGCACGTATGGTAAACGTTATGCAACAAATTTGAAACATGAGGTGTTATTTGATTGTCTTCCTTATGAGTGGCGGTCGGGGACGAGCGATGGTCTTTTCCTACCAATCTATCCCCCTAGGAGCATGAGTGTAGTACCGAGGTTTTTGATGACTTGTATATTTTTGCAATAAGTATGTGAGTTCTTTATGACTAATGTTGAGTCGATGGATTATACGCACTCTCACCCTTCCATCCTTGCTAGCCTCTTCGGTACCGTGCATTGCCCTTTCTCACATTGAGAGTTGGCGCAAACTTCGCCGGTGCATCCAAACCCCGTGATATGATACTCTCTTTCACACATAAACCTCCTTATATCTTCCTCAAAACAGCCACCATACCTACCTATTATGGCATTTCCATAGCCATTCCGAGATATATTGCCATGCAACTTTCCATCATTCCATTCATCATGACACATTCATCATTGTCATATTGCTTAGCATGATCATGTAGTTGACATAGTATTTGTGCCAAAGCCACCATTCATAATTCTTTCATACATGTCACTCTTGGTTCATTGCATATCCCGGTACACCGCCAGAGGCATTCATATAGAGTCATCTTTGTTCTAGTATCGAGTTGTAATCATTGAGTTGTAAATAAATAGAAGTGTGATGATCATCATTTTCTAGAGCATTATCCCAAGTGGGGAATATAAAAAAAGAGGAAAGGCCATAAAAAAGAGAAGGCCCAAAAAAAAGAGAAAGGCCATAAAAAAAGAAAAGGCCAAAAAAAAGAAAAAGAGAGAAAAAGAGAGAAGGGACAATGTTACTATCCTTTGCCACACTTGTGCTTCAAAGTAGCACCATGATCTTCATAGTAGAGAGTCTCTCATGTTATCACTTTCATATACTAGTGGGAATTTTTCATTATATAACTTGGCTTGTATATTCCAACAATGGGCCTCCTCAAGTGCCATAGGTCTTCGTGAGCAAGCAAGTTGGATGCACACCCACTAGTTTCTTTTGTTGAGCTTTCATACATTTATAGCTCTAGTGCATCCGTTGCATGGAAATCCCTACTCCTTGCATTAACATCAATCGGTGGGCGTCTCCATAGCCCATTGATTAGCCTCGTTGAAGTGAGACTTCCTCCTTTTTGTCTTCTCCACATAACCCCCCTCATTATACTCTATTCCACCTATAGTGCTATGTCCATGGCTCGCGCTCATATATTGCATGAAAGTTTATATGTTTGAGATTACTAAAGTATGAAACAATTGCTTGGCTTGTCATCAGGGTTGTGCATGATGATAGCATTCTTGTGTGACGAAAATGAAACATGACTAAACCATATGATTTTGTAGGGATGAACTTTCTTTGGCCATGTTATTTTGAGAAGACATAATTTCTTAGTTAGTATGCTTGAAGTATTATCATTTTTATGTCAATATGCACTTTTGTCTTGAATCTTTCGGATCTGAATATTCATACCACAATTAAGAAGAATTATATTAAAATTATGCCAAGTAGCACTCCGCATCAAAAATTCTGTTTTTATCATTTACCTACTCGAGGACGAGCAAGAATTAAGCTTGGGGATGCTTGATACGTCTCCAATGTATCTATAATTTTTGATTGCTCCATGCTATATTATCTACTGTTTTGGACATTACTGGGCTTTATTATCCACTTTTATATTATTTTTGGGACTAACCTATTAACGGGAGGCCCAGCCCAGAATTGTTGTTTTTTTCCTGTTTTAGGGTTTTGAATATCAAATGGAGTCCAAATGGAATGAAACCTTCGGGAACGTGATTTTCTCACCGAATACAACTCAGGAGACTTGGACCCTACGTCAAGCCAACTAACAGGAGGCCACGAGGTAGGGGGCGCGCCTACCCCCCCCCCCTAGGCGCGCCCTCCACCCTCATGGGCCCCCTGTTGCTCCACCGACGTACTTCTTCCTCCTATATATACCCACGTACCCCCAAATGATCAGATAAGGAGCCAAAATCCTAATTCCACCGCCGTAACTTTCTGTATCCATGAGATCCCATCTTGGGGCCTGTTCTGGAGCTCCGCCGGAGGGGGCATCGATCACGGAGGGCTTCTACATCAACACCATAGCCTCTCCGATGAAGTGTGAGTCGTTTACTTCAGACCTACGGGTCCATAGTTAGTAGCTTGATGGCTTATTCTCTCTTTTTGGATCTCAATACAATGTTCTCCCCCTCTCTTGTGGAGATCTATTCGATGTAATCTTCTTTTTGCGGTGTGTTTGTTGAGACCGATGAATTGTGGGTTTATGATCAAGTCTATCTATGAATAATATTTGAATCTTCTCTGAATTCTTTTATGTATGATTGGTTATCTTTGCAAGTATCTTCGAATTATCAGTTTGGTTTGGCCTACTAGATTGACTTTTCTTGCAATGGGAGAAGTGCTTAGCTTTGGGTTCAATCTTGCGGTGTCCTTTCCCGGTGACAGTAAGGGCAGCAAGGCACGTATTGTATTGTTTCCATCAAGTATAACAAGATGGGGTTTTCTTCATATTGCATGAGTCTATCCCTCTACATCATGTCATCTTGCTTAAGGCGTTACTCTGTTTTTAACTTAATTCTCTAGATGCATGCTGGATAGCGGTCGATGAGTGGAGTAATAGTAGTAGATGCAGACAGGAGTCGGTCTACTTGTCTCGGACGTGATGCCTATGTACATGATCATACCTAGATATTCTCATAACTATGCTCAATTCTGTCAATTGCTCAACAGTAATTTGTTCACCCACCGTAGAATACTTATGCTCTCGAGAGAAGCCACTAGTGACACCTATGCCCCCTGGGTCTATCTTTATCAGATTAATCTCCTACTACTTAGTTATTTACTTTGCTATTTACTTTGCCTTTATTTTACTTTGCATCTTTATCATAAAAATACCAAAAATATTATCTTATCATATCTATCAGATCTCACTCTCGTAAGCGGCCCTATAGGGATTGACAACCCCTATCTGCATTGGTTGCGAGGATTTATTTGTTTTGAGCAGGTACGAGGGACTCGCGCGTAGCCTCCTACTGGATTCATACCTTGGTTCTCAAAAACTGAGGGAAATAATTACGCTACTTTGCTGCATCATCCCTTCCTCTTCGGGGAAAACCAACGCATTGCTAAAAGAGGTATCAACATCATACTTAGCAAGCATTTTACGAAAATCACCATGAATCAAATGTGAACCACCATCAGTCATTAAGTATCTAGGGAATCCAAACCTCGGAAAAATAACTTCTTTAAGAATCTTAATAGAGATGAACACTACTAGTTGGAATAGCTTCTACCCACTTAGTAACGTAATCAACAACAACTAAAATATGTGTATAGCCATTAGAGGAAGGAAACGGTCCCATATAATCAAAGCCCCAAGCATCAAATGGTTCAATAACAAGTGAATAGTTCATAGGCATTTCTTGACATCTACTAATATTACTAATTCTTTGACATTCACCGCAAAAGAAGACAAACTTACAGGCATCTTTGAAAAGAGTAGGCCAATAAAAACCGGATTGCAATACCTTATGTGCAGTTCTATCTCCCGCGTGGTTTCCTCCATAAGCCTTGGAGTGACACTTGCGTAGGATATGTTCCTGTTCATGCTTAGGTACACAACGTCTAATAACACTATCTACTCCTTCTTTATAAAGGTGTGGGTCATCCCAGAAGTAGTGTATTAAATCATAGAAAAACTTTTTCTTTCGCTGGTATGTGAAACTAGGTGGTATAAATTTAGCAACAATGTAATTAGCATAATCAGCATACCATGGAGCAGTACTGTAGTGATCCGACCTCAAACGGTCAGAATCTCTGTGTATAAGTGTCATCCTTGGATCGGTAATGCTGACACACACAGTACTCGAGGATTTATAACAGAGTTCAATCACACACTTATTACATCGTATGTCTCAAAAGAGAACTTATTACAATAATATGGCTGAAGGCCATCTAAATAAGATAACAACGGAAGCTTCGAAGGTAAATGAGTCCATCAACTCCAACGGCATAGCTGAGTGCATGACAACGACCTAGCGCACCTTACTCTTCGGGTGAAAACTCTGCAACATAATACGTTGCAGCCTGTGTAGGTCAGCACATGGAATATGCTGGAAAGATAACAGTATAGAGCAATGATCATGTAACAGCTATAACTATATGCATATATGGCTGGTGGAGGCTCTATGGTTATCATTTGCATAAAGCTATTTTTTCCCTACAACAAAGGAATAGATTTTATTTAACTATAAAGTTTGTTGAAAACATTGAGAATGGTAACCCCATCTCAATCCCAAATTAATAATCATTAACCCAACAAGTTAAATTAAGTAAAGTGATGAGATCAACATAGAAATTCAAGCACCAGATACTCAAGATGTCCATAACCGGGGACACGGCTAACCATGATTAGTTTATACACTCTGCAGAGGTTTGCGCACTTTTCCCCACAAGACTCAATTTCTTGCACAGCATGATGTTTGCAAAACGGAGCACCGAGACACAATCTTTCCGAAGAGGTCACCTTAACCGATAGATAGGCCGGTACACCTACAATCCCCTACATCTGCTAGCCCATCATGGAAAGGATTCCCACAACTTACTCAACTATGCTAGAGCCTATAATGGCTTGTGGCTGCACATGGAAGTTTCCAGCATGAATAACATAATGATCCCTTTGAGCCTAGGTGGCGAACCATAGGAAAAATCACACGGATACCCCGGGATTCTCCTTGGACAACACTGGATTTCCCCAGGTGCTCACAAACCATTCCACCCAGATGTGTGTTAACTTACCACCTTAAGTAAACCCTTAGTTCATAATAATACTCACAACTGTCATGAATCACTCAAACCAAACCACGTCTACGAGCATAGCATAGCAAATTATAATAAGCGTAACGTAGTAACTCCCAAGGTTTAAATAAAAGGGCAATAGGTACTACCTCAACAACTACTTCCCAATACCCACATGTTAAAAGATCCTAGTCATGCAATGTTTGAGGATTGAGACTAATGCATCAAAAACTGGGTAATAAGGGATATGATCAAAGTGTTACTTGCCTGGCTGACGATCTGAAAACCCTAGTGACTCGTAGTAGCATGCATCGCACTCCGGAAAGTCTTCATGAACAGACAATACCATACATAAGCACTCAAGCATAAGATGCAAGGGTAAAACTCAAATGAAAAGCTCCAAACTGAAAGTTCAACTGGAGAGCTTCGATTTGCAAAAAGAAACAACCAAATCGGAGCAACGAAACTCAAACTACGATCAAAAGAAGTTCAAATTCAAATCTGCTTGGAACCAAATTTTAATTAGTCAAAAATCATGTTCAAGTTGATTATCTGGAAAGAGGGGAACAAGACAAAGATTTTGGCGTTGGTTTCACTGGATTTGGACGAACGAACAAAAAGTTGTGAGGGTTTGAAGATCAGGGATTAATCTGTGAGAAAAGTATTCACGGATAGGTCCCTGGCTGAAAATAAAATAAAAATAAAAACCTATCGAACGAATGTTCGCTAACAGAACCAAACGAACGAACGTTGTTCTCTATTATGGATTAATGGACGAACGTCCGCAAATTAGATCCGAACGTAAAAACCGAGAAAACCCTAACCCTAAAAATAAACCGATCTAAACCGAAGAACCGAAAAAACTGAAAACGAATCGGCGAACCGGGACGGTTTTTATACCGGTTCACGACAATGGCGGTCAGCGGTGGCGGCGGAACTCCGGTGAGGCAGCGAGGCAAAGCGGCGGCGGCGATGCGGGACGGCGACGCGTGGGCGGTGGTGGCACGCAGCAGCGATGGGAGGTAGGCGACAGCGGCTGCGGAGGCGAGCGGGCGGTGGCGGCTGCGGGACAAGGTGGGGGAGGAGGCGACGGGGTGGAGGGCTGTATATAAAGGGGGGGGCGGTGCCTTGCAGGAGGGGCGGCGGCGGCTCGTGTCCGAGTCGCACACGGCGGCGGCAGCGGTGAAGCTCGGGACTCCTGTCCCGAGTCGGAGAGGGAGGCGGCGGGTGACGTAGGCCGGCCTGCTCGGTTGGGCCTTCGGCCCAGTGTGGCAGCGAACTTTTCTTTAAATAAAATTTCGCCCGAAGAAAGAAACGTAATAAAATATAGAAAAATTCTAAAAAAAATACTTGAAACAAATTTCACCATCTAAACCTATTATTTAGAACAAAGTGAACATTTTTCTAGCCTAAAATGCAATTTTCAAAAATGCATATTTTTCTAACTCAAATAACATAGCAAATAAAATCTTTACCTACTAATAAAGCGACTATAGCAAATAAAATCTTTACCTACTAATAAAGCGACTATCGCTTCTGGTCGTCCGTCATTAAAATTACTCTCTAAGTTGGTAAAAATTACCCACCAATGCCACCGATAAGTGGGAAAGCGATTCAAGTTTTTGGACCAAAAATTACTGCCTCCTTTGTGGTCATATAGCGCCGCGACGAGAATAAGTCACAGAACGATGAGCAGTAGAGTGGTTGGCTGATCGCTCCCCAGGGTTTGAATCCCAGCTTCCACAATTTTTATTTTTCTTCTCTCACGCATGTCCTACCCATGTATGCGTTCATGGGCCGGCCCATGTGCAGGGCTTTACTCCCCTATTTTTTTCTTTTTTCATTGTTGTCTTTTATTTTCTCATTTTGTTTTCTTTCTTATTTCTTATTTAAACTAATCCGGGATTTTAACATTCTAAAAGTTGCGAGTTTAAAAAAAATGTTTGAGAAATCATAAAAATATATGTGAATTCAAAAATGTTTAGAAAATCATAAAATTTTTGCAGATTCAAAAAATGTTGGTGTTTTTGCAAAACTGTTCACAAAATTATAAAAAAAATCACAATTTGGAAAAAATGGTCGGGAAATAAAATCATGTTCATGATTTTGAAAAAATGATCATGTATTCAAAACATATTCGGGAATCTAAAAAAATGTCCATTCGCAAAAATAAAAATAAAAATTTGTTCCCCATTTTTTTTAAAAAGTTTGTTGAGTCAAAAAAATGTTAATGAATTCGAAACCGGTTCATACATTTAAAAAATTGTAAACAAAACTAATGTTCATGATTTTTTTTTGAGAAAATCAAAAGTTTCAAAACAAAATTTTCGATTCGAAAAATTGTTCACTGATTCAAAAGTATTTTATGTCTAGGATTTGATTAGTTTTTCGGAAATCTTTATATATCTTGGTGTTGGGAGTAGTTCGTGGTTAATGAGATTTGTTTTTAAAGTTTTAAACGTTCCCTTGCACAACATAATGATAAGTGTGGCATGCACTGGCAAATTCATAGCCTTGAGATTTACCGCGGAATGCATTGTGATCACATGGACATCGTGACCATCATCAGCTAGGGTGAGAAAAATAAATAAATGGCAACATGGTGAGCCACTATGTTAAAATAGAGTATTCTCATACATCAGGATATTGAGTCATACTTATTTGGTGAGCCATATTTTTTGGTCTCTCGTTGCAACGCACGGGCATATTTGCTAGTCCAGATAAAATATAAATTTGATTTTAACATTTCTTCTCCAATATTCCTCTCTTTTTAAGAAGTCATATTTCTCTCTTTTATTTTTAATATTGGAAATAATTGGAGAGAAAAATATTAAAACCAAATTGATCCCCTGTTCAAATTTGAAAAAAAATTCAAATATGAAAATATGTGAAACCTCCAACTCTCTCCTTGGGTCCTCGAGTTGCTTAAGATTTCTAGGATCACAACCAAAATGCAAATAAAATATAATATGCATATGATGACCTATGTATAACATCCAAATTGAAAATTGGGATGTTACAAACCTACCCCCTTAAGATGAATCTCGCCCTCGAGATTTGGGTTGGCTAGAAAATAGGCGTGGGTGGTCTTTCTGTAGGTCTTCTTCTCTTTCCCAGGTGGCTTCATCCTCGGTATGGTGGCTCCACTGAACTTTACAAAACTTGATAACCTTGCTGCGTGTAACTCGGCTGGCAAACTCGAGAATCTTGATGGGTTTCTCCCCGTAGGTCAGATCACTCTCCAAGTGAATTGCTTCCAGGGGCACTGTATCTCTCAGAGGAATATCGGCCATCTCAGCATGGCACTTCTTCAACTAGGAAACGTGAAACACATCATGAACTCCTAAAAATCCTTCGGGTAACTCCAACTTGTAGGCAACTTCTCCCATACGTTCCAGAACTCGGTATGGTCCTACAAATCTCGGGGCTAACTTTCCTTTAACTCCAAATCATTTAACTCCTCAGAGTGGTGACACACGATGATATGCTCGGTCTCCAATTTCATAGACTACCTCCTTGCGTTTAGTATCGGCATAACTCTTCTGCCTGGACTAAGCTACCTTCAATCTATCTCGAATCAACTTAACCTTCTCTTCAGACTCTTTGACCAAATCTGGTCCAAACAACTGACGGTCTCCAACTTCATCCCACATCAACGGTGTCCCGCACCTTCTTCCATACAAAGCTTCAAAAGGGGCCATCTTCAAACTAGCCTAATAAATGTTGTTGTATGAGAACTCTGCGTAGGGAAAATTATCATCACAACTAGATCCATAATCTAGCGCACAAGCTCGCAACATGTCCTCCAGAATCTGATTGACTCTCTCGGTCTGTCCCTCTATCTCCGGATGAAAGGATGTACCGAACTCTAGCCTAGTACCCATAGTCTGGTGCATATGATTCCAAAACTTCAAGGTAAACTGTGTCCCTCTATCTGATACGATGGTCCTCAAAACTCCATGCAGACATACGATCCTGGTCATATATATATCTTGGCCAACTTCACGCTTGTATATGTGGTTTTCACCGGGATAAAGTGAGCCACTTTGGTCAAGCGATCAACTACTACCCAGATTGAGTCATATCCCGATCGGGTCCTGGGTAATCCGGTGATGAAATCCATGCCAAGCTTGTCCCACTTCCATTCGGGTGTCGGCATAGGATGTAATAATCCGGCTGGCTTCTGATGTCCTGCCTTTACTCTCTGACATATATCGCATACTGCTACATACTCAGCAATATCCTTCTTCATACCTGTCCACTAGAAACGTTCCTTCAAATCCAAATACATCTTGGTGTTTTCGGGGTGAATCGAGTATGGTGAGTCATGGGCCTCCTGAAGTATTAACTTCCTGATCTCCGCATTATTGGGCACATAGACACGATCCTCAAACCATAAGGTTTCGTGCTCATCCTCACGAAAACCTTTAGCTTTTCCTTTGCTCACCTTCTCCTTTATCTCAACAATTTCCTTATCATCCTTTTTAGCTTCTCGAATCTTTCCCAATAATGTAGACTGAACCTCCATTGCTGCAACAAAACGACTTGGAACTATCTCCAAACGAAGTTCCTTGAGATCGTCTACTAACTCCTGCGGTAATCCTCCGCTTACGAGGGTATTGGCATAACTCTTGCGGCTCAAAGCGTTTGCTACGACATTGGCCTTTCCTGGATGATAATGCAACTTCATATCATAATCCTTTATGAGCTCCAACCATCTCCTCTGCGTGAGATTCAACTCCTTCTACGTGAAAATGTACTTCAAACTCTTGTGATCCATGTACACATCACAACGGTTTCTAATTAGAAAATGTCTCCAGGTCTTGAGCGCATGCACTATGGCTGCTAACTCCAAATCATGTGTGGCATAATTCAACTCATGAGGTCGAAGCTGCCGTGAGGCATATGAAACAACTCTTCCGTCCTGCATAAGTACACCTCCAAGTCCCAAGCGAGAAGCGTCACAATACACTTGGAAATCCTTGCGTATACCCAGAAAACTATGGATCTCTCCAACTGAGGTGGGTGCCAACCACTCAGTGACAGACTGAACCTTGGTAGGGTCCATGGCTATACCTTCTCCTGATATAACATGTCCAAGAAATCCAACTTCCTTCAACCAAAACTCACACTTGCTAAACTTGGCATACAACTGGTGTTCCCTGAGCTTCTCGAGAACTAAGTGCAAGTGTTCCTTGTGTTCCTCTTCATCTTTCAAGTATACCAGAATATCATCAATGAATACCACAACAAACTTATCTAGAAACTCCATGAACACCTTGTTCATCATACTCATAAAATAGGCAGGGGCATTAGTCAATCCAAAATACATGACTGTGTACTCATATAGCTCGTACCTTATGGTAAAAGCTATCTTAGGTATATCCTGTTCTCGGTTCTTCAACTAGTGGTATCCTGATCAAAGATCGATCTTGGAGAATACTTTGGCTCCTTGCAACTGGTCAAACAGATCATTGATCATCGGGAGTGGGTACTTGTTCTTGATCGTCACTTCATTCAATGCCCGATAATCAACAACCATTTTGAAAGATCCATCCTTCTTCTCAGCTAAGAGCACTGGGGCTCCCCACGGTGATGAACTTGGTCGGATATAACATTTCTCCAATAACTTCTTAATCTGCTTCTTAATTTCCTCCAGATCATTTGCGAGCATCCGATATGGTCTCTTCGATATTGGTCCGGTGCCTGGCAACAACTCTATCAAAAACTCTATGTCTCGATCTGGCGGCATGCCTGGTAATTCCTTTGGAAATACATCCGGGTAATCCTTCACAACAGGCACTTCTTCCTGAACAACTCCCGAGAGAGAATTTACTTGGGTCCTCCTTGGCGCATGCCTAGACACATACTCGATCCTTTTTCCACTACTAGGAAAAGGGCTATAGATGAAATTGACACTGATGGCGCACCAGAGAAGAGGTGCACCACTACTATATACTAATGGTGCACCATCAGGTGATGCGCCATTAGTGTGGAAGACACTAATGGCGCACCAGGCATAAGGTGCGCCACTAGTAACAATTTTTTTTTCATTTTTCCAAACATACTAATGGCGCATCCAGGCTAAGTGCGCCATTAGTAGTTCTAACTAGTAATGGCGCACCAGCAACAGAGTGCGCCACTAATGTATTTTTTTATTCTTTTTTTGCAAAACTACCAATGGCGCACCGTGGCATAGTGCGCCATTACTAGTTTAAGCTAGTAATGGCGCACTATGCCACGGTGCGCCATTAGTATGTATATATTTTTTAACTTTTTTGCAAAACTACTAATGGCGCACGGCCAGGTGGTGCGCCATTAGTATGTTGGGTTACTAATGGCGCACGGCCAGGTGGTGCGCCATTAGTATGTTGGGGTACTAATGGCGCACGACCAGGTGGTGCGCCATTAGTAACCTGGGACCAGCTAGATATTTTGGACAGCCACACCTACACACTCACTTTCCCCACTTCATTCCCTCCACCTCCTTCTCCAAGCTTGCCGGCTTCCTCCTCCTCCTCACCTCATTTGCACCATAGATTCATCAAAATTAAGTGGTGGAATTACCTTTTTTGATAGGTAAATAAGGGGAAAGCTATCTTCATGTTGTAGATCTACTTTTTTTCTCCCTAGCTCGCTCCAACAACGTGCACATGCACTTTTTGTGGCCTAGCTAGATCTATGTATGTTTGTGGTGTTGCATATGTTTGTGGTGTTGCATATATGTTTGTGTTTGCAGGTACCGGTATTTGAAATGCGATAGTTGCCAATATTTTGCCGGAATGTTGATTCATTTCCGTTTCGGCGAGAATTTTGGCACTATGCATTCTTTTTGGTCCTATTTTTAGGGAAAGTCATGCCAAATTTTTTCTTGGTTCTAAAATATCGTTTTGCTCTACCCCGCAGGCGACCATGGTCCGCACGATGACCGAAGGCATCGTGAATAGGTTTTTGAGCTCCGCGAAGGCCGAGATGCTTCAAAAGAATGAGACGGAGATAAGATGTCCGTGTTGAAGATGCAAGTTGAAGAGCCTTATTGCGGACCCGGATTCCGGGCAGGTTCAGGACCACCCGCTCTTGCGTGATTTCATGGATGGCTATCGGTGGCAAGGTGATGAAGATGACTATGAAGTCATCCATGGGGGCCGGGCAAGAAATGAGGAAGGGCAGCAAGACAACCAGCGCGGCTCGGGCGGGCGAGAAGACGAAGAATCTCCAGGACATGATCACGAGGTGATGCTGTACACAGTCATCATGTAGAAGATGCCGGACATGATGATGAGGAAGATGCCGGAGCAGATGAAGGGCATGATCATGAAGATGAAGATGTCGGCGGAGCAGACGATGATGGATCATCGATGGGCTGGGTGCAGGATCCTCATATTCAAGAGCTGCTTCTCAAGCAGACGGGTAACGCAAGAGCTACCGCCCGAGAGAAAGCCAAGCTGGATCAACTGGGGATAGACGCGGTTACTCCATTGTATGAAGGATGCTGGCCCAAGGATACCCGCCTGAAAGTAACGCTCATGGCTCTGGAGATGAAGGTAAAACACAAAATGACCGACGCATGCTTCGACGAGAACATGTCATTCTGGCACGAACGTCTTCCCAAGGGGAACAAGTGCCCGACCAGTTTCGAGGAGGCGAAGAAAATCGTGTGTCCTCTGGATTTACCGCACGTGAAATACCATGTGTGCATGAACAATTGCATCGTTTATCGGGACGAGCACGCGGAGTCTACCATATGTCCGGTGTGCGGCGTCACTCGATACAAGAAGAGGAAGAAAGCTCCTCGAAAACTGGTGTGGTACTTTCCGATCACTCCTCGTCTGCAACGCTATTTCGTGGACCCTAAGGTAGCAAAGCTCCTGCGTTGGCACGCGGATAGGGAGGAGAAGAAGCGAGAAGATGATGCAAATGATCCGGAGATAAATAAAAAAGACAAGATGCTGAGTCACCCAAAGGATGCGAGCCAGTGGCAAGCGTTGAACTTCGAACACCCAGAATTTGGGAAGGATCCAAGGAATATCGTGCTGGGTGTGAGCACCGATGGAGTCAATCCGTTTGGCAGCCAGAGAAGCACACATAGCACCTGGCCTGTGTTTGTGTGGATGTACAACCTTCCCCCCTGGTTGTGCATGAAGAGGAAGTACATTCACATGAGTATGCTAATTGAAGGGCCAAAACAACCAGGGAACGACATCAATCTGTATCTAGGGCTGCTGAAAGAGGAGCTAGACACGCTGTGGAAAACGCCAGCCAATACGTGGGACACCGCAGAGAAAGAATATTTCCCTATGAGAGCCGCACTGCTCACAACGGTGCACGACTATCTCGGTTACGGATATCTCGCGGGGCAGGTGGTCCATGGATTTTCTGGATGCGTTAGGTGCATGGATGACACAACGTATCGCCAGCTAGATAGAGATCCCGGGTCTTCAAAAACCATGTTCATGGGACATCGAAGGTGGCTTCGCGACGATGACCCGTGGAGGAAACGCAAGGATCTGTTCGATGGTGTAACCGAACCCCAAAAATGCCCGCGTATGAGGAGCGGCGAGGAAATAGACCAGCTGTTGAAAAATTGGAAGGATTGCCCACTGCCGGGAAAGAAGCAAAAGGCGCCAGAGCCGCTGCTGAAGGTATGGAAAACTAGGTCTGTTTTCTGGGACTTGTCGTACTGGAAGATCCACCGTGTGCCTCACAGCCTTGATGTCATGCATATCACGAAGAACGTGTGCGAGGGTCTGCTTGGTACCCTGCTCAACATGCCAGAGAGGACCAAAGATGGGCTGAAAGCAAGGGCAGACTTGAAATCAATGGGCATCAGGGAGGAGCTTCACGCTGATGATGATGATGATGATGATGATGAGGTGAAGCAGGACACGGAAAGTCGTCGCAAAGGCAAAAAGGCCAAGAAGACCGGAAATGACTACTCTCCCGCGTGCTTCACTCTAAGTCAGGAGGAGATCGAGCAGTTTTTCACCTGCCTCGTAGGAGTAAAACTTCCTTACGGTTACGCAGGGAAGATAAGCAGATACCTAGACCCAGCGAAGCAGAAGTTCAGCGGGATGAAGTCTCACGACTTTCACGTGCTGATGACGTAGATACTTCCAGTTGCAATCCGTGGGATCATGGACGCGCACATCCGTGAAACGCTACTTGGCCTATGCAACTTTTTTGACGTGATCTCTCGGAAGTTGGTTGGCGTGAGGCAACTCAGAAGGCTATAGGAAGAGATCGTGGTGATACTATGCGAGCTTGAGATGTACTTCCCGCCCACATTCTTCGACGTTATGGTGCATCTGCTAGTCCATATCGTGGAGGATATCATCCAACTCGGGCCGATGTTCCTGCACAGCATGATGCCGTTTGAAAGGATGAATGGTGTCATCAAAGGATACGTTCGCAACATGTCACGTCCAGAGGGAAGCATAGCCAGGGGCTTTCTGACTGAAGAGTGCATCTCCTACTGCATGAATTATCTAGGCATCAAGGACCCCGTTGGTCTTCCCATCAACAGGCACCTCGGTAGGCTCGCTGGATGGGGTCACCGTGAGGGTCGCCACGAAATGCATGTCGACTCGCCGACTTTGAAAGAGCAAACCTAGTCGCGCTACAACACATAGACGTGGTCGATCCTTGGGTGGTAGAGCACAAAGCCTTTATTGAGAAGACGTACAATGACTGAGGCCAACAGAGGATGGACGGCGATATAATCAAAGAGCACAACTCATGTTTCACACGTTGGTTCAAGCAGAAGCTTCTGTCGTACCCTTTACATGAGGATTCTTCCACGGAAGAACAACTCATATTTGCCTTGTCACAGGGCGCCGAGCACAACCTGATGACCTATGAGGCGTACGATATCAACTGCTACACATTCTACACCGAGGACAAGGACATGAAGAGCGATGGTTATCAGAACTCCGGGGTAACGATGGAATCCTACACCGGTAACGACAAGGACAGGTACTACGGAAGGATCGAGGAGATCTGGGAGCTGAGCTACGCTGGAGAGAAGGTCCCGATGTTCTGTGTCAGATGGGCCAAGAGCGTCCTAAAAGAAGACCGGTATTTCACCACCATGGTTATACCCGAAGCCAAATCCAAGACCGCGGGCGCAAACGTCACCGCAAAAAATGAGCCATGGGTACTGGCTTCCCAAGTGGACCAATGCTTCTTCATTACCGACCCGTCAAAGCCCAGTCGTGTTGTCGTGAGGAGAGGCAAAAGGAAGATCATCAGAATGGATGGAGTAGCCAATGAGCAAGACTTCGACAAGTACGACGACCCGAAGATCGAACATGACGACAATGATGAAGTAGCAGAATACACCACAAGAAGAAGCAGGACCACCCTACCTAAAGGACGTCCGTTCCACAGAAGAACTCCATTTGCGAAAAAGAAGGGCAAGAAGATTGTGAACAGATAGCTAGCTAGCTAAGATCGATTGTATTTAAATCGTAGTCTTCATTTCTCAATTGTATTACATGGGCACTTTTTGAACTCATGAATATTTTTGAATTTTTATGGGCACTTTTTGAATTCATGAATATTTTTTCAAATTTGATGAATATTTTTAAATCTCGATCGCTATCCCCCTCCATCTCAATCTCGATCCCTGGCCCGCTCCACCGCCGCCGAGCACCCACCGCACCCTCCCCCGCTCCACCGCCGCCATCGACCCACCGCATATATGTTACTCCCAAAAGCATATAAAGTTTGTCAAATTTGGAGCTATGGATATTTAGTTATAATTTAAACAAGTTTGAACATATTTAAACACAAATAAATATCAAACAGCATTTCAAATGTTGTTACATGGCAACAAACTGCATATTATTTTTCTACATGAAATTCTGAGCATCTAGCATATGTGACATGTTATATTTGGATGCATGCATAAAAAGATACGTGCAAAGAAAAAATGTATAAAAACAAAAATTGGGGAGCCTGGGAATCAAACCCAGGACCTCCCTCGTGTGTGTGCTGCGTGCTGACCAGTCAGGCTAGTGTGTGTGTTCTGTTTCAGATACGGTTAGGTGGAATATAACCTGAGTGCTCGAACTGTAATAAAAAAATCACTAATGGCGCACCGGGCGGAGGTGCCCCATTGCTGTCGTCGTACTTATGGCGCACTAGGGGGAGGTGCGCCATTGCTAACCCTCCCCCACTCCACCTATTCCCCTCTGGCCTCTCTCCCTCCCTCGCCAGATCCCCCACTCGACCTAACCTTGCCGCAGCCGCCCACGCGCCCCCGCCGCCTCCCCCCGAGCCCCGCCTCCCTCGCCTCGGAGCCGCCCCACGTCCACCAGGAGAGGAGGCCCGCGACCTCCCTGCCGTCTATCCCCGCCTCCCCCAAGCTCGCCGTCTCCTCCCTCCGTCATCTACGCTCCGGCCACCACCTCATCGTGGTCAGGTAACCCTCCTCCCTCTACCTCTCTTCTCCTCTCTTCCTCTTCTCCTCCCTCCCGGCCATGCCCTCTTCTTCTCTCTTTTGCTAGGTTTAGGTCAAATCCCTCTCGAATTTAGGTCAAATTAGGTTCAAAAAATTGTGGGAGTAGTGCCTAGCAAACATGAATAATTAGTACTCCATGTGCATTAGGTACACCTAATGTATTGGGTTTGAACCCTAACCACTTCCCTCTCCTTTTTATTTTTTCTGAAGTTTATGTTTGGCAGTAGACCATATCAGTAGCTACAGTTCATGTTTGTCCATTTTTTGGTCCCTTTTTATAAAAAAACTGAGGAAAATAGATGAGTATATGTAGTGTTCTTTTTATGTGTTCATTTTCTATCTTTTTGAAATAGGTTCAGTGTAGTTGTTGTAATTCTAGCAGGGTTTTTTTGCTGACAGTACAGTTCATGGAAATTTGTTGTAATAATTTGTACCCTGCGCCGTGCATGTTTGTTGTTGCTGCTTGGTACTAAGTACTTGCCATGAGACTAGTTAGGTTGCATCTGTTTTGTGATGAGTTGCTTGCTTGCTCTCTTGCTGCAATCTTTCATCCATAGTAGCAGTAAGCAATTCGGTTAGGCGAGAGATTAGCTTCAATTCTGAAATTAAGCAATTCAACTAGCCGCTGATTTTTGCCAAAGTCAATCGCTGTTCAACCATCAGATTTCCCACCCATACAGTTAAAAGTTTGAAGTATGATCACATTCAACTATGAACCACATATAGCTCACATAAAACTGTTGCTTGCTAGAACAAACTCAGTGATGTGCCTAGAAGCCCCACATAACCAGAACATGCTTTGTTGTTTGTTGTTGTTGCCGCTGCTGGCTGAGGCTGATTGCTTTGCCGCTTGCTGCTGCTTGCCGCTGTTCCTTGCTGCTGCTGACCTTAAGCTAGGCATAAATGAGAGAAAGAAAGAAAGTTCTACATCTGTACAGGGAGATGGCATATCTATATTCACCTCTGTACGAGAGACGACCATGTTTCAGTACTGTTTAATTTACTTGCTCTTGCTCCTCATAGTTTCAAACTAAGGGTAGTCTTCCCTATGCATAAAAGTTTCAGACTAATTGCTAGTCTTCTCTTTGGTCATCCCAAGTTGCCTACTTGTAGAAATCTTGCTGACCTGCTGCTGATGCTGCTCTGTTCACCTCATTTCGCAGGGTCGATTGGCCATCATGTCGTGGGTTTGTTCTTCATCCGGGCATCGTGTCTCCTTTTGTCCAAACCTACTCCTCCCTTCATTGTGGCAAGTCTCGACCTTGGTAGTCAAAGGTAAAGAATACATGATTTTATTCCTGGATTCACTTGCTTATAGAATTCATCTAGAATCTAGGTCTGAGAACAGCAGGCTAATTCCTTTTTCTCTTGGCTCATTGGTGAAAAGATTAGTCTTATGCTAGAAAGTGTATTGATTTTTCAGTTTTGATGTTGCAAAAAATGGCATTGCTCTCTGTATGCTAGCTCAAAGTTTGGGTGGTACTGTTATGTGTGATGTTTAGCAATCCCATAATGAAAAACTGGACAGGTTAATGTCCATGTAATTTTCACCCTTTCTAGCTATGTGCCTTCTGGATATGCAGTTTATGCATGAGAAGATGAGACCTATTATTTTCTCAGTGGTAGTTATGCACATTTAATCATGGCTTTATGAGTGAATTGCAGTATAATGTCTTGAAACTCGATATCTCAAATGTTTGACTTGTTTTCCATGCTTGATGTGTTGTATCTTGAGGCTCATCTTTATTACATATCAGAACTTGCAAACAAATCTGTGAAAGACTTGTAAAGTTGCTGGGTTTTGTCTCCGACCATTGTGTCATGATGAATTTGCAGGTACCCCGAGAGGCCCTTGAGTTTTCCGGAATGTCGATTAACTTCCGTTCCGGCAAATTCGGGTACTCCATATGTCCTATTTTCAGCAAAGGTCATGCTAAAATTTTCTGTGAATTTTAGCATGACTTTGCTAAAAATAGGACATATGGGGTACTTGCGACTAATGTTGATTATCTTCTGCTCAAAATTTATGCTGCTATAATGTTGTAAGGGTACTAATTGGTCTCTTCTGCTGCTTATCAGAGATGGGGGGAGGCAGTCACCGCCGCTCTGCCTCACCGGAGTACGATTGGATGCTTCCGAGTTCTTCACTATCATACTTTCTTCTTCAGTATCAGCCACGAGGCAGGTATATAAAACGAGAGATCTCCCCTTCACCCATCTCATTATGATAACGTTGTTGTTTGCTACATCACTCCTTGTCCCAAATTGCAGAGGCTGCCTGACGCTTTTATGAAGATGCTGGGTGAAGATCCGCCAGATAATGTGAAGCTCCGACAGGCCGGCAGCGGGGTTCGCAGGCTGTGGGACATGGAGTTGGTGATCGAGGAGGGCCACATGTACCTGTGCCATGGCTGGGAGAAGTTCTACAGTGCCTACGACCTGCGTACCGGGTACTTTCTTCTCTTGAGGTACGACGATGACGCCATAATGCTCATTGTGAAGGTTTTCAACACGACTATGTGTCGCATGCGCTACGCTGAAGACGAAGATGCCAGTGCGTTCCGCCTCTTCTTATAGATCTACATTTGGCTTTGTCTCACATCGATTGTTAACGGTCATTGTTGCATTTGGACAGGTAATGGGAGGAGCAGCAGCGACACTGGCTACAGCCAAAGCAGCAGCGATTATGGCTGTAGCAAAAGCAACAACGATTCTGGCCTTAGCGAAAGCAGCAGCGATTCTGGCAGCAACAAAGACAACAAGAAGGATGATCCGGACTGGAGTGGGGGAGAAGAGGAGAAGAGTGGGCATGAGGAGCTGCACGATGACGATGGGCATCAGGCTGAGGATGACCTAGCGCTGGTGGTGGCTGACCAAGGGCAAGAGATGGTGGTGGCTGACCAGGTGCAAGAGATGGTGGTGGCTGACCATGGGCAAGAGATGGTGGTGGCTGACCATGGACAAGAGATGGTGGTGGCTGAGGGTGGCCTCATGATGGTGGTGGTGCCTAACAATTACCACGCATCGGTGGTGGCGCCGGTGATCCCACAGCTAGGCGACATGACCACGCCAATTGTGGTAGAAGACTACATCCCACAGCTACCTCCACCGCCTCGCCGCTCTTGGCGCATCAGGCTGAGGAAGGAGAAGGAGAAGAACAATGAGAACTGAACTATGTCAGGTATGTCAGTTCTCCAAAATGATATATATATATATACTTAGTTACCTATGTTATCTCTAATATGCTTAGTTTCCTATAGGTTAGCTCCAAAATTACTTATGTTAGCACAAAATGATCAAGTTTACATAATAAGCTTATAGTCTTCTTCTTATTCTTCTTCTTTTCCAAAATGACATATGTTAGCTTCATTTTACCTAAGTTGGCTCTAATATGCTAACTTAGAGCTTATATGCTTAGTTTCCTATAGGTTAGCTCCAAAATAACTTATGTTAGCACAAAATGATCAAGTTTACATAATAAGCTTATAGTCTTCTTCTTATTCTTCTTCTTATCCAAAATGACATAGGTTAGCTTCATTTTACCTAAGTTGGCTCTAATATGCTAACTTAGAGCTTATATGCTTAGTTTCCTATAGGTTAGCTCCAAAATTACTTATGTTAGCACAAAATGATCAAGTTTACATAATAAGCTTATAGTCTTCTTATTCTTCTTATTCTTCTTCTTATTCTTCTTCTAGTCTTCTTCTTCTTCTCTTCTTCTTCTTCTTCTTCTAACTTCTTGTTTATCATTTTGCAGATTTGATTTAATTCACGGAAGCTTGCATGGATGGAGTGCTTCTTTTCCATTTGTGTTTTTACTTTGTATCAATGTGAAACTTTTGTGAGTTGATGGATAACGGTGTTGAATGAACATTGTGAAACTTTTGTAATATGTAACGATGGAACTATGTGTTGGCTATGTATGTATATATGATGAAACTTGTGTGTTGGATATGATCTAGTGGACGCAGGTAACATCGTTACATATGGCCCCCTGTATGTAAGCTAAGCAGATCTATGTTGTATGTTATCTCTAATATTTTGTAACCTGTGAAAATATCATAAATGAAAAAAAATCCCTAATATTCATACTAGTGGCGCACCACACAAGACACTAATGGCGCACTGTGATAATCACACTAATGGCGCATCACCCACTGGTGCGCCATTAGAATGCCAAAGCACATGGGTACATATGGCCCCCTGGGAGGCATTCTAATGGTGCACTGAAGGCTATACTAATGGCGCACTACGTGGTGCGCCATTAGAACACCAGATACTAATGGCGCACCAGACATGCGCCATTAGAATTTAATTCTAATGGCGTAATGCCAGTGGCGCACCAGTAGTGCGTCATTAGAAGGCAAAACTGGTGCGCCACTAGCATGCCTTTTCCTAGTAGTGTTCCCTCCGGGGTGGTGAGTAGAATTGACTTACTAGCACAATCTATATTTCCTCCATACATTGATAGCCAATCCATGCCTACTATCACATCCAATCTGTGTGACTCCAAAATTATTACGTCTGGGGGAAAACATGCCTACCTATGGTCAATGGCATCTGAAAACATCCACTACTTGCCATATACTCCGCTCCAGGTGAGCTTACTAACATAGGTGTCTTAATAAATTTGGTGGGCAACTTATACTTATCCACAAATCCCCTCGATATGTATGAATGCGATGCACCAATATGAAAAAGAACTATTGCAGTAAATGACTTAATCAAAAACTTATCTATAACTGCATCTGGCTGTTCTTCAACCTCCTCCACGTTTATGTGATTCACTTGTCCTCTAGTGAAGGGGTTGGTCTTCTTCCCAGAGTTTCCATTTCCGTTGCCATTCTTCAACTCTGAGCAGTCATTGGTGTAATGTCCAGTCTTCCCGCACTTGTAATAGGTGACATGACTTAGGTCCTTCTTAGCGGGTGTTGCTGGATTGGGACAGTTCTGGCTGCTGCTTGCTCCATTCCCATCCCCATTCCCATTCCCATTCTTATGGCCAATGTGGTTATGTGTGCTTCCTCCGTTATGAGTATGGCCTCCTTGGTTATGGGTGTAACCTCCGGAGTTAGGGGTAAAGCGAGACTTCTGCTGAGCTCCAGAATTGTGCTTCCCCTGTCCATACTTCCGTTTGCGGCTCTCTATCTGATGTTGTTTGCTTTCAATCATAAGGGCACTGTCTACCAACTCCTGGTAGTTAGTGAATGTTGCCACCATCAACTTCATACTCATCTCATCATTCAGCCCTTCCATAAACTTCTCCCGCTTCGCGGCATCTATGGCCACATCATCTGGGGCATAGCGAGCTAACTTACTAAACTCATCCACGTACTGCCCCACAGTATGGTTTCCCTGGCGTAAGTTGCAAAACTCACACTTCTTCATGTTCATTGCTCCAGTTGAGACATGGGCTGTGCGGAAAGCTTGCTGAAACTGATCCCATGTGACATTGGCTATGGGAAAAGTGGTTGTGTAATTCTCCCATCATGAGGCTGCGGGTCCATCCAATTGATGTGCGGCAAAGTGCACCTTCTCAGCATCTGTGCAACCTGCGGTGGTCAGCTCCCTTCCAATCCTGCGGAGCCAGTCATCAGCAACAATCGGCTCGGTGCTACTGGAAAACACCAGCGGATTTAACCTTAGAAAACGTGCTAAGTTGTCAACTGGAGGTGGTGGCGGTGGGTTGTTATTGTTATTGTTGCCTTGGTTCTGGACTAGTAGCTGCATCAAGGCATTCTGCTGCTGGATCAACTGGGTGAGCTCCGGTGGAAAGACAAATCCGGGCTCACATCTCGGAGGCATCTGATGGGTCTAGAGGGGAGATATTAGAATAGAGTGAAGTCTAAGGAGAAAATCACTACCCATATGCACATGAGACAAACACATTCATATCACACCACTCAATTCAAACATGGGCATACAATCGATCTAGCTACCGTTACAAAATACTCGAACTACTACTATATACATGGGGGAATACTATTGATAATATGGTGGTCGACTAGAAATTTTGATCAGAGGAAGATTCCATGATATCTGCTCTAGCTTAGTCTCCATAATCATCATCACTGTCGGGGTTGGAGTCGGTGTCGTCGATGATGATGTAGTCTTTGGGATGGTTGTCCTCTCCTTGCGCGGGGTTTCCCATAAATATTCCTAGCTTCTTCTTCAGGTATTCATTCTTCTCCTGTAGTACTACAATTTCCTCTTCATATCCATCGCATGTAGACTTGAGTTCCTCTTCTAGCTCCATGTTCCTGGTCATCACCTTCTTTAGGTCTATCATGCTGGCACACATCTGGTTCTCCTGATGACGAATGTGTTGGTTTAACTCCTGGATGTAGGCTGCAATGGACTTGTCCCTCCTGGTGCAAATCATCTCCCATTGCTCATCTCGGCGTCCACTTATCTGGTAGATTGTGTCCTTAAGATCCTTGTGGTAAACTTCGCTGATGCGTCCCATGGTGATGTGAGCTGCCATGCTCTTTCCTAAACTCCAAGTTGGGGCATCAAAGGAAAACTCTATGGGCTTAGTAACTTGTGTGAATGTCCTTCCTAGAACATGTACTTGAATTGTCCAGCGCTCTTCTTCCGGTAGAGTGGCAGTGTAGGTCCTGGTGAAGCTTGGTATTCCGATGTTCAGGTTTCTAGTGGCTTCCTTCAGGTTTCGTCCAAAAGGGGTGTCTTCATTTGGTTGAGCAAACTTGTTCCTTGGGTCCGCCATCTGTAGAGTAGAAAGTGGAGATGAGTCAGAAGTGAGTAGAGAAGAATGCCCTATGGCTCATCTTAGTGGTCGCGTCCTACAGTCAGCATGTGCTCTGATACCATCTTGTAGTAATCCGACCTCAAACGGTCAAATCTCTGTGTATAAGTGTCATCCCTGGATCGGTAATGCTGACACACACAGTACTCGAGGATTTATAACAGAGTACAATCACACACTTATTACATCATATGTCTCAAAAGAGAACTTATTACAATAATATGGCTGAAGGCCATCTAAATAAGATAACAACGGAAGCTTCGAAGGTAAATGAGTCCATCAACTCAAACGGCATAGCTGAGTGCATGACAATGACCTAGCGCACCTTACTCTTCGTGTGAAAACTCTGCAACATAATACGTTGCAGCATGTGTAGGTCAGCACATGGAATTGCTGGAAAGATAACAGTATAGAGCAATGAACATGTAACAGCTATAACTATATGCATATATGGCTGGTGGAGGCTCTATGGTTATCATTTGCATAAATCTATTTTTTCCCTACAGCAAAGGAATATATTTTATTTAACTATAAAGTTTGTTGAAAACATTGAGAATGGTAACCCCATCTCAATCCCAAATTAATAATCATTAACCCAACAAGTTAAATTAAGTAAAGTGATGAGATCAACATAGAAATTCAAGCACCAGATACTCAAGATGTCCATAACTGGGGACACGGCTAACCATGATTAGTTTATACACTCTGCAGAGGTTTGCGCACTTTTCCCCACAAGACTCGATCTCCTTCGTTGAATTTCTTGCACAGCATGATGTTTGCGAAATGGATGACCGAGACACAGTCTTTCTGAAGAGGTCACCTTAACCGATAGATAGGCCGGTACACCTACAATCCCCTACATCTGCTAGCCCATCATGGAAAGGATTCCCGCAACTTACTCAACTATGCTAGAGCCTATAATGGATTTTGGCTGCACACGGAAGTTTCCGGCATGAATAACATAATGATCCCTTTGAGCCTGGGTGGCGAACCATAGGAAAAATCACACGGATACCCCGGGATTCTCCTTGGACAACACTGGATTTCCCCAGGTGCCCACAAACCATTCCACCCAAATGTGTGTTAACTTACCACCTTAAGTAAACCCTTAGATCATAATAATACTCACAACTGTCATGAATCACTCAAACCAAACCACGTCTATGAGCATAGCATAGCAAATTATAATAAGCGTAACATAGTAACTCCCAAGGTTTAAATAAAAGGGTAATAGGTACTACCTCAACAACTACTTCCCAATACCCACATGTTAAACATATCCTACTCATGCAATGTTTGAGGATTGAGACTAATGCATCAAAAACTGGGTAATAAGGGATATGATCAAAGTGTTACTTGCCTTGTTGACGACCTGAAAACCCTAGTGACTCGTACTAGCACGCTTCGCACTCCGGAAACTCTATCGTGAACAAACAATAACATACATAAGCAATCAAGCATAAGATGCAAGGGTAAAACTCAAATGAAAAGCTCCAAACTGAAAGTTCAACTGAAGAGCTTCGATTTGCAAAAAGGAACAACCGAATCAGAGCAACGAAACTCAAACTACGATCAAAAGAAGTTCGAATTCAAATCTGCTTGCAACCAAATTTTAATTTGTCAAAATCATGTTCAGGTTGATTATCTGGAAAGAGGGGAACAATACGAAGATTTTGGCATTGGTTTCACTGGATTTGGACGAACGACCAAAAAGTTGCGAGGGTTTGAAGATCAGGGACTAATCTGTGAGAAAAGTATTCGCGGATAGGTCCCTGGACGAAAATAAAATAAAATGAAAAACCTGTCGAACGAACGTTCGCTAAGAGAACCAAACAAATGAACATTGTTCTCTACTGCGGATTAACAGACGAACGTCCGCAAATTAGATCCAAACGTAAAAACTGAGAAAACCCTAACCCTAAAAATAAACTGATCTAAACCAAAGAACAAAAAAAACAAAATTTAACCGGTGAACCGGGACGGTTTTTATACCGGTTCACGAAGACGGCGGTCAACGACGGCGGCGGAACTCCGGCGAGGCGGTGAGGCAAAGCGGCGGCGACGGCGCGGGACGTCGACGGCTGACGGCAGCGCGTGGGTGGCGGCGCGCAGCAGCGGCGGTAGGCAGGCGGCGGCGGCTGCGGGACGAGGAGAGGGAGGAGGCGGTGGGGTGGGGGCTGTATATAAGGGGGGGCGGTGCCTTGCGGGAGGGGCGGCGACAGCGAAGCTCGGGACTCCTGTCCCGAGTCGGAGAGGGAGGCGACGGGCGACGCGGGCCAGCCTGCTCGGCTAGGCCTTCGGCCCTGTCGGGCAGCGTTTTTTTAAATAAAATAAAATTTCGCCCGAATAAAAAAACATAATAAAATATAGAAAAGTCTTAAAAAATACCAGAAACAATTTTCGCCGTCTAAACCTATTATTTAGAACAAAGTGAACATTTTTCTGGCCTAAAAATGCAATTTTCCAAAATGCATATTTTTTTCTAACTCAAATAAAATAGCAAATAAAATCCAAATAAAATATAAATTTGATTTTAACATTTCTTCTCCAATATTCCTCACTTTTGAAGAAGTCATATTATCTTCTCTCTTTTATTTTTAATATTGGAAATAATTGGAGAGAAAAATATTAAAACCAAATTGATCCCCTTTTCAAATTTGAAACAAATTCAAATATGAAAATATGTGAAACCTCCAACTCTCTCCTTGGGTCCTCGAGTTCCTTAAGATTTCTAGGATCACAACCAAAATGCAAATAAAATATGATATGCATATGATGACCTATGTATAACATCCAAATTGAAAATTGGGATGTTACAAGTACGAGACGCATTTTGACAGCTAATTGTTCATTAGGAAAACTATCATCAATTGGTAGTGGGTCATCAAGAACATTTTCTAACCTAGACAAGTTGTCTGCAACGGGGTTCTCAGCTCCCTTTCTATCAATAATATGCAAATCAAATTCTTATACCAAGAGAACCCATCTAATAAGTCTAGGTTTAGCATCTTTCTTTTCCATAAGGTATTTAATAGCAGCATGATCAGTGTGAACAATTACTTTAGAATCAACAATATAAGGTCTGAACTTATCACAAGCAAATACAACTGCTAAAAATTCTTTTTCAGTAGTAGCATAATTTCTCTAGGCACTGTCTAGAGTTTTACTAGAATATTGGATAACATTTAATTTCTTATCAACTCTTTGTCCTAGAACAACACCTACAGCATAATCACTAGCATCACACATAATTTCAAAGGGTAAATTCCAATCAGGTGGCTGAACAATAGGTGCAGAAATCAAGGCTTTCTTAAGTATTTCAAATGCTTCTACACAATCATCATCAAAGACAAAAGGAACATCTTTTTGTAAGAGATTAGTTAGAGGCCTACAAATTTTTGAGAAGTCTTTAATGAACCTCCTATAAAAACCGGCATGACCAAGGAAACTTCTTATACCTTTGATGTCCTTAGGACATGTCATCCTTTCAATAGCATCAACTTTAGCTTTATCAACTTCAATACCTCTTTCAGAAATTTTATACCCCAAGACAATACCTTCATTAACCATAAAGTGGCACTTCTCCCAATTCAAGACAAGATTTGTTTCTTCACATCTCTGCAAAACTCGATCAAGGTTGCTTAAGCAATCATCAAAAGAAGTTCCATACACGGAGAAATCATCCATGAAAACCTCAACAATCTTTTCACAAAAGTCAGAGAATATAGCAGTCATACATCTATGAAAGGTAGTAGGTTCATTACATAAACCAAAAGGCATACGTCTATAAGCAAAGGTACCGAAAGGGCAAGTAAAAGTGGTCTTTTCCCGATCCTCTTTCGGCATAGGTATTTGAGAGAAACCAGACTAACCGTCTTGGAAGCAAAAATGTGTATGTTTGGATAATCTTTCTAGCATTTGATCAATAAAGGTAAAGGGTAATGATCCTTTATAGTAGCTTTATTTAATTTGCGGAAATCAATTACCATTCTATAACCTGTAACAATTCTTTGTGGGATCAATTCGTCTTTATCATTAGGAACAACAGTTATACCTCCCTTCTTAGGGACACAATGGACAGGACTTACCCACTGACTATCAGCAACAGGGTAAATTATACCTGCCTCCAGAAGCTTTAGTATTTCATTTCTTACCACTTCTTTCATCTTAGGATTTAACCATCGTTGGTGATCAACAACCGGTTTAGCGTCTTTCTCCAATTTTATTTTTGCTGGCATAGAGTGGGACTAATGCCCTTAATGTCATCAAGAGTATATCCAATAGCAGCACGGTGCTTCTTCAGAGTTTTCAACAATTTCTCTTCTTCCTGCTCTGAAAGGTTAGCACTAATAATAACAGGATACATCTTCTTTTCATCAAGATAAGCATATTTAAGTGTATCAGGTAATGGTTTAAGCTCAAACATGGGATCACCCTTGGGTGGAGGAGGATCCCCTAGAATTTCAACATGCAAGTTGTGTTTCAAAATAGGTCCCTGTTTAAAGAATACTTCATCTATTTCCCTTCTTTCATTCATAAACATATCATTTTCATGGTCTGGCAAATATTGTTTTAAAGGATCATTAGGAGACACGGCAATAGAAGCAAGACCAATAATTTCATCTTTACTAGGCAATTGTTTATCATGGGGCTGTCTATGAAATTTAGCTAAATTAAATCATGCGACATATCCCCTAAACCAACAGTAACAATATCCTTTTTGCAGTCTATCTTAGCATTGACAGTATTCAAGAAGGGTCTACCAAATATAATGGGACAAAAGTCATCTTGTGGGTAACCAAGAACAAGAAAATCAGTAGGATATTTAACTTTCCCACACAAGACTTCAACATCTCTAATAATTCCAATTGGTTAAATAGTATCTCTATTGGCAAGTCTAATTGTAACATCAATACCTTCTATCTCAGCAGGTGCAATATCATGCATAATTTCTTCGTATAGGGAATGAGGTATTGCACTCGCACTAGCACCCATGTCACATAAGACATGATAGCGATGATATCCTATTTTAATAGAAACAAATAGGCATGCCTACAACAGGTCTATGTTTATTTTTAGTATCGGGTCTAGCAATTCTAGCAGCTTCATCATAGAAGTAAATAACATGCCCATCAATATCATTGACCAAGAGATCTTTAACCATAGCAATACTAGGTTCAACTTTAATTTTCTCAGGGGGTGTAGGTGTTCTAGCATTACTCTTATGAACCATAGTTAAAGCTTTAGCATGATCCTTTATTCTAACAGGGAAAGGTGGCTTCTCAATATAAACGGTGGCAACAATAGGATCAACATTATAAGTGATAGTCTTTTCTTCAACTTTAATAGGTTCAACTACTTTTACTTCAATGGGAGGATGATATTTAAACCACTTCTCCTTTGGGAGATCAACATGAGTAGCAAATGATTCACAGAAAGAAGCTACTATCTCAGAGTCAAGTCCATATTTAGTGCTAAATTCACGAAAAGCATCAGGATCCATAAAAGATTTAACACAATCAAACTTAGGTGTTATACCTGATTCATCACCTTCGTTGAGTTCCCAATCTTCAGAGTTGCATTTAATTCTTTCCAATAAATCCCATCTGAATTCAATAGTCTTCATCATGAAAGAACCAGTACAAGAAGTATCGAGCATGGAGCAATTATTGAGAGAAAGCCGAGCATAATTTTTTTGAATAATAATTTATCTTGAGAGCTCATGATTGGGGCATGAATATAACCTTGACTTAAGCCTCCCCCAAGCTTGAGCGATACTTTCTCTTTCGCGAGGCCAAAAATTATATATATAATTACGATCACGATGAACCAGATGCATAGGATAAAACTTCTGATGAAATTCCAATTTCAATCGGTTGTAGTTCCACGATCCAATATCATCACATAGCCTAAACCATGTCAATGCCTTTCCCTTCAAATATAAAGGGAATATCTTCTTCTTGATAACATCCTCGGGTATACCTGCAAGCTTAAATAATCCACAAACTTCATCCACATAGATTAGGTGCATATCGGGATGTATTGTTCCATCTCCTGTAAAAGGATTAGCTAGCAGTTTCTCTATCATACCCGAAGGAATTTCAATGTAAACATTTTTAGTAGGTTTAGTAGGTTGAGGAGAAACTCTTTGCTCTACTGTTCGGGGTGAAGATACCCCGAACAAGCCCCTCAAAGGATTATTTTCCATAGTAACAAGTGACAGTAAATTTTAGCACACTATATAAATTGTACCATACCAAATTCCACCTACCAAAGGCGCTTCACTCCCCGGCAACGACGCTAGAAAATAGTCTTGATAAACGACAAGTATATGGGATCTATCGTAGTCCTTTTGATAAGTAAGAGTGTCGAACCCAACGAGGAGCAAAAGGAAATGACAAGCAGTTTTCATTAAGGTATTCTCTGCAAGCACTAAAATTATCGGTAACAGATAGTTTGGTGATAAGGTAATTCGTAACGGGTAACAAGTAACAAAAGTAAACAAGGTGCGGCAAGGTGGCCCAATCCTTTTTGTAGCAAAGTACAAGCCCGGACAAACTCTTATATAAAGGAAAGCGCTCCCGAGGACACATGGGAATTATCGTCAAGCTAGTTTTCATCATGCACATATGATTCACGTTTGTTACTTTGATAATTTGATATGTGGGTGGACCGGTGCTTGGGTACTGCCCTTCCTTGGACAAGGATCCCACTTATGATTAATCCCCTTCTCAAGCATCCGCAACTACGAAAGAAGAATTAAGGTAAACCTAACCATAGCATGAAACATATGGATCCAAATCAGCCCCTTACGAAGCAACGCATAAACTAGGGTTTAAGCTTCTGTCACTCTAGCAACCCATCATCTACTTATTACTTCCCAATGCCTTCCCCTAGGCCCAAACAATGGTGAAGTGTCATTTAGTCAACGTTCACATAACACCACTAGAGGAAAGACAACATACATCTCATCAAAATATCGAACGAATACCAAATTCACATGACTACTTATAACAAGACTTCTCCCATGTCCTCAGGAACAAACGTAACTACTCACAAATCATATTCATGTTCATAATCAGAGGGGTATTAATGTGCATAAAGGATTTGAACATATAATCTTCCACCGAATAAACCAACTAGCGTCAACTACAAGGAGTAATCAACACTACTAGCAGCCCACAGGTACCAATCTAAGGTCTTGAGACAAAGATCGGATACAAGAGATGAACTAGGGTTTGAGAGGAGATGGTGCTGGTGAAGATGTTGATGGAGATTGACCCCCTCCCGATGAGAGGATCGATGGTGATGATGATGGTGACGATTTCCCCCTCCCGGAGGGATGTTTCCCCGGCAGAACAGCTCCGCCGGAGCCCTAGATCGGTTCCGCCTCGAGACGGCGGCGCTTTGTCCCGAAAGCTTCCTTTTGATTTTTTCGAGGGTAAAAGACACCTTATACCATAAGATGGACATCGGGGGGCTTCCAGGTGGCCCACGAGGCAGGGGGCACGCCCAGGGGGGTAGGGCGCGCCCCCACCCTCGTGGACGGTGGGTGGCCCCCCTCTGGTGCTTCCTTCACCCAATATTTTTTATATATTCCAAAACTGACTCTCGTGGAGTTTCAGGACTTTTGGAGTTGTGCAGAATAGGTCTCTAATATTTGCTCCTTGTCCAGCCCAGAATTCCAGTTGCCGACATTCTACCTCTTCATGTAAACCTTGTATAATAAGAGAGAAAATGCATAAGTATTGTGACATAATGTGTAATAACAGCCCATAATGCAATAAATATCAACACGAAAGCATGATGCAAAATGGACGTATCATATGTCTGCTCGCAAACGTGTACGTACATACTGGTCGGTCTCTCTATAATGATAAATTATGGAGTGGCACGTGTCATAGTAGAGCCCCTGATGTAGCATGTCACACAGTCCTGTCTAAATCATTTATACGTATATCCACCCATGCTGCAAAAAATACGGGCAGTTACATACATACGAGCAGGGTCTGGAACGGATACTTGCGCATACAACCAGTGCTCATGTACATCGAGAGGCAACATGGTAGAGGCAGTGGACGGCTGCAGTAGATGGTGGGGTACGCAACGTCGTTGTCATATTCATGCTGGAAATATGCCCTAGAGGCAATAATAAAGTGGTTATTATTATATTTCCTTAATCATGATAAATTTTTATTCATGCTAGAATTGTGTTGATTGGAAACTTAAATACATGTGTGAATACATAAGCAAATACTAAGTCCCTAGTATTCCTCGACTAGACTAGCTCGTATCAAAAGATGGTTAAGGTTTATTGACCATAGTCATGAGTTGTCATTTGATAACGAGATCACATCATTAGGAAAATGATGTGATGGACAAGACCCATCCGTTAGCTTAGCATATGATCGTTCAGTTTATTGCTACTGATTTCTTAGATGTCAAATACCTATTCCTTCGACCATGAGATCATGCAACTCTCGGATATCGGAGGAACACCTTATGTGCTATCAAACATCACAACGTAACTGGGTGATCATAAAGATGCTCTACAGGTATCTCTGAAGGTGTCTCTTGAGTTGGCGTGAATCGAGATTGGGATTTGTCACTCCGTATGACAGAGAGGTATCTCTGGTCCCTCTCGGTAATACAACATCACAAGAAGCTTGCAAGCAAAATGACTAAGGAGTTAGTTACAAGATGATGTATTACAGAATGAGTAAAGAGACTTACTGGTAACGAGATTGAACTAGGTATGAAGATATCGACGATCAAATCTCGGGCCAGTAACATACCGACGGACAAAGAGAACTACATATTTTTCATAAAGGTTCGACCGATAAAGATCTTCATAGAATATGTAGGAACCAATATGGGCATCCAGGTCCCGCTATTGGTTATTGACCGGAGAAGCATCTCGGTCATGTCTACATCATTCTCGAACCCGTAGTTTCCGCACGCTTAACGTTCGTTGACGATATAGTATTATATGAGTTATGTATGTTGGTGACCGAATGTTGTTCGGAGTCCCGGATGAGATCACACACACGACGAGGAGCTCCAGAATGGTCCGGAGGTAAAGATTGATATATAGGATGATATGGTTGGGCGAAGGGGTAAGGCCAACGGGGCTTTAGGTCGGTGCAAAAGGGAGTTTTGATGGCGTCTGGCCCTGGGCCAGATGTCGAGGCCCATGGCATGTGGGCCAGATGCCGCGAACCGTAGCGCCTGGTACTGGAAACCGAGAAGGACTCTTCCTTGCATTCGAAACCGACTTTGAGGAGGCTCTTTCTCCAAGAAACGACCCCAGGGCTCAATATATAAATATAGGGGCTTGGCTAGCACCTGAAACACATCAAGATTCACCAAGCCGTGTGCCGGCAACCCTGTCCTATCTAGTTTATCCCCCGTCATAGTTACCATTGTGCTTGGCGAAGCCCTGCGGAGATTGTTCTTCACCAACACCATCACCACGCCGTCGTGCTGCCGGAACTCATCTACTACTCCGCCCCTCTTGCTGGATCAAGAAGGCAAAGACATCATCGAGCTGAACATGTGTTGAACACGGAGGTGCCATACGTTCGGTACTTGATCGGGACAGACCATGAAGGTGTACGACTACATCAACCGCGTTGATAAACGCTTCCGCTTAGCGATCTTCAAGGGTATGAAGATGCTATCCCCCTCTCGTAGCTATGCATCTCCATGGAAAGATCTTGTGTGTGCGTAGAACATTTTTGTTTCCCATGCAACGTTCCCCAACAATTCATCAGTAGCCAACCGGCTGGGTCAGAACGGATGAAGCAACATCATGTTCATCGAGAGCCAACCAACTATGTTGAATGTGTCATGTTCATCGGGAGCCAACCAAGTGGGTTGAATGTGTCTTGTTCATCGGTAGCCAAACCGGCTTGGAAGGAACATCCAAAACAGGGTCCTGTTCATCAACTCTCCACCGGCTAGGGGTGTGGTGTACCTGTTGGAAATATGCCCTAGTGGCAATAATAAAGTGGTTATTATTATATTTTCTTGTTCATGATAATTGTTTATTATCCATGCTATAATTGTATTAATTGGAAACTCAAATACATGTGTGGGTGCATAGACAACAACATGTCCCTAGTGAGTCTCTACTGGGCTAGACTACAAAAAAAAGACACATACGTGACATTTAGGCCCGAACAATTTTTTTATGTCATGGTTATGACACTTCTATGACCATAATTTTGAAAAAAAACATGTATCATCATAGATGTGGTGGGCTCCTACTTCTACGACAAAAAAATCATGACAGAAAATGGACTTTTCGTCTTGGGCGGGCCGGGGACGCCCCGGCCATCCCTCTAGGCTCCCTGAGCCGAGCTTTTTCTCCGGCGATCCCCACGCCACCGCCCCACCACCGCCCCCACCCTGAACCCTAAGATAGATAGTGGGGTACCTCTCCGGCGAGCCCCCCTCCCTATTGCGTCTGGTTCTTCCTTAACTCCAGCGAGCCCCCCCCACCCCCTAAAAATCGACTGACCCAAAAGTCGATTCAGTCGACTGAAGTGTAGCTAAATCGGAGCAGCATTGCAAGCAATAGCAAGAGCGAGAGCAGCAGCGCGAGCAAGAGCAAGAGCAGACAAGGCAGGGGACCGAGAGCAAGAGCAGAGCAGCAGCGCGAGCGAGAGCTAAAGCAGCAGCATCTCCTACTGATGTGGATGTTGTCACCGAGGGAGCGACGCCGTGGAGGAAGTGGCCGGCGATGCCGCCGTGGATGGAGCCGTGCCGTGTCGGCTCAGGACCGAGCGCCGGCAACATCATGAGATCGAATCAAGAAGAAAATGCGGCGATTAGTGTACAACCTCTTTGGTGGCGCCGATTAGGCCGCAGCTTCATTCAAGGAAATGGTGATGATGATGCTCTTCAGGTGGTGCAGGTGAAGACGGCGGTGTGGGAATGGAGGTGGCGCGAAAGACGAGGGGAACGTCGGGTCAACTCCTTGGAGGTGGGGACGGGGTGGCTGAACCGGCGGGACGGCCAGATAGACGACGGATCCTCATCCGATACGGTGGATGAGGGACGTTGAGGTGTTGCTATGGACGACGTCGTCGGGGAAGAGGCTCCGGCTGGGCGGTGGACGGAGGAGGGTGTGGGGCTTCGCGGGTTTTCCCAGACTTGGTGTATGAATGGGTGGACAGATGGGATGGGAGTGGGGAACCATGGCTTAGGGACGCGCTTGTCCGATATGTGGGGTAAGTTACGAAAGTACCCCCACCGATTTGAGGCGTTTCTTTCAGTTCAGGAGTATCACGGGCATTTCGCGTGTCGGGATTTCATAGGAGGTGGGAGTTTTTGCGTGCGTTGTAATTTTGGAATAGCAAGCCGTGGGTTGAGATGGAGGGAGTTGTCGGAGCACAATGAGACAAAGATTTATCTTAAATATTTTGGGGTAACAAGGCGCGGGTTGAAGAGGCGGGAGTTTCGCAGCACGATAGACAGAGATGCTAGCTTGAAATTTCGGCATAACAAGGCGCGGCTTGAAATTTCGGGAGAACAAGCTTAACGTGTACAAAAAAGACAATTTAGACTAGTATGATATACTACGTACAATGTGTTTAACACGCACAACACACACACAGACACCATTTAGACTAGTAAGGTACACGTGCATTGCACACATGAGATTTGAGTCATAAATACCACATTATAGCATGTAAGCTTTGAGTCATATATGCATGATGTAGATGTTCGTTTAATTCTTATAGTTCATTTCATTCAAAATCATCTAGTTTTTATAAGAAAGCTAATCTATTTTAAGATTCATGGAATTGTGCGTTGTAAGGCATAAAGTAAAAAAACAAATCATGTAGAAAAACATTTGGGCAATTCTGATACGGAAGATTCTAGAACAAAGAAGAAGTGCTTGTGTTTTGAGGTTTGTGCATTATGCTTAAGTTCAACCATAGAGTCTTCTATATTGTACATGTGGCAAAATCTGGTGGAATCTAGATGATATCCAACGGCTAGTAGTGCTCAAATTTGCCAGCTCTGCACCATCAGATTAGCCTCATCCAATGACCATCTTTCAAAGTTAAAGTTATCTGCACACTATATAAAAAAATATAAAATATAAAATATATATAGGGATATAGATATAGATATGTGACATGAAAGACACCCATCATCTCCAGTTAGAATAGTGTGTCCATGCACGGAAGCAATGTGGCCAAACGATGTCTGCCATCAGTATCTCAAATTCAAATCAGTCTGACCTTGTTCAATGTGTATACATTACAACATGCTCGTTTCCAAACCACACCGCGCAGATCTCCGTTATATTCATGCATGCATGGGTTTCAAACATCATGATCTCTTATTCAAATATTTGAATCCAACTTTACATTGATTATGACCTCACCTAATCTTTTACACCCACACGTTGGTCTTCCATTTATAATTGTACCACTAACTTTCTCTCGTGCATGTGTGCACACACACTACCAGTCGGCATTATCCATTGCACACATGCAATCTTTTTCTCCAGGTCGGTTTCCCATGAAGGCACACACACACACATCCCCCTCTCCATCATATCGGGCATTCTTTATCTCTCACGTGCATGCACAACGATCGATGTTCCTCTATGTGTGTGTGTGTATAGATAGGTCTTTCATAGTTTTCCACATAAACTGATCAATCTATATATCTAGTGAGGTCTCACCCTCTTTCCCACGTCCACATCGATCAATCTATACCTCTCTATATAGGATTACATATATAGCTAATACACCCACATTAATTATATATCCAACGCCCCCCTCTCATCATCCATGCCTTCCGCTTCATCTCTTAGACGCGCGCACAATGGCGAAGACAGGGGCAGCAAGGGCCCTGCCCCCCTAACATCACTATATATCGAGGCTAATATGAATGTGATCATTAGACAATTGCTGGTAAAAATGGTTTAAGTTGATGAATTGGCCCTCCTCGTAAAGGATTAGCAATGCTTGGCCCCCTAGCTCATGGGACATTTTTCATGGCTCCGCCACTACGCGCAATAGCGCACGTTCTCGCCCCCTCTCTCTAAATATCGATCTCACAGTTGTGCACTCCTTCATAGTCTCCCTCCACTCGGCCCCTCGCACCATCTTCTAGCCCCCCACCGGATTTTGCCACATGTACAATCTAGCCGACTCCATGGTTGAACTTAAGCATAATGCACAAATCTCAAAACAACAGTGGTTCTCCTTTGTTCTAGAATATGCCGTATCATAACTACCCAAACATTTTTTCTAGCTGAATTGCCATTATTTGTTTTTACTTTATGCTTTACAATGCACAATTCCATGAATCATAAAATAGATTAATGGCTTCTTTGATTCAAAGGATTCTCAAAGGAATTTTGGAGGATTCTAATCCTTAGGAATTTTTCCTATCTTGGTTGTTTGATTCGTAGGATTGTAAACCATAGGAATTTTTCCATATGATTCATTTGCACTCGATTTCATAGGAAACATCCCATCCACTCAAACCTCTTCGAAAGAATTCTACGTTTTTTCTATACACAAATAGTCCTGGCCATGGGCAGCCCGCCCCGGACCGACGCTGCTCCCGGGCCGGGCTTGAGCCTAGATTTTGAGCCCGATGGCCTAACCGGGCCGGGCCCGGGCCCGTCATTTTTGTAGTTTTCTGAAGGGGACCGACCCAAGGCCCGAGGCCCGGCGGGCTTTTGCATGTTCGGGCCGGGCTTGGGCCCAAAAACTAGACCCGATGGCCAGGCCGGGCCAGGCTCAGGACCAGGTTTTTTGGCTCAGGCTTGGCTAGGCCCGGCCCGAAGCCTGACCCGGCCCGAGGTTTGGCCAGGTATATGCACAATCAAACACTCGTACAATCCTGTAGGATTCAAGATGACATTCCACTCTAATCCCATGTTGTTCTTATTCCCGCGTGTTGGAAATCCTACGGATCAAAAAGGACCTAGGGTTTTTATAAAAACTAATTGTTTTTGAATGAGATGGACTATAAGAATTAAACGAAGGTCTACCTCATGCATATATGACTCAGAGTTTACATGCTATAGTGTGGTATTTATTCATAATTTGGTTGCAAAATCTGACGCGTGCAATGCACGTGTACCTTACTAGTACTTCGAGTATGTGCAAAACACAATGGCCCGCTACATAGTGTCTCTCTTACAGTTCATGAAGCCACATGGCACATGTGGAGGCGTTGTCGCGACATCCTTGTGTGGATTGATCACAGTGACGTGCTACTGGTTCCAGAAGAATGTACTCAGCCTCCCTGACCCACACTGGAGGTACATGCACGAAGCGAAGATGTGCACGCACGCCACGCACGCATTCATTCACTCGCACGCACACTCGGGTACACGGGCGGACGCAATTTTGTACCAAGATCCACCCCATGTGATAATTTGATGCGTGTAAAGTCCTTCACTTCATTGATGGTCAATTAATACAGCAGATGCAAATTGAGTGGACGTGAGGGCGGAAGAAAGACATTACTACTCCACTGCGCGCATGCGAGTAGTTAAATCATGGGTTGCTAGTAGTACTTCCATTGGTCTCCTTCGTATTTTGTGCCAATTTTTGACAGTAACATAATATTTACGCATCTGAGCAGTGTAGTCTACTTGAAATTTATGTTCCACTAAACTCATCGGCAGCCGTTTCGGGCCTCGAAACCAAAACCCATCAATTTATCTTTACCTTGTTCCCATCACATTCTAAAGTACTAGTGCTACAATTAAGTGCAAGCCTGCTCACACCTACTAGTACATACCAAACCTGAACATGTTCCCACTATGTAGGTATTAGTACTAGTGCTAGTACTTAGGTTATAAAAAGGGGAACTACCTAACCAAAAATTACTCTACCTTTCCTCCTCATAAGTGCTTCTTCTTCGTCCGTCCTTGCCATGTCCGGTGTGCAGAGCTCTAGGTCGAGAACTACTCGTAACAAGGGAGCGGCAACCAAGGCTGTGGAAAAAAGAGAGGGCTCTCCGCCACGCAGAGACCTCGAAAGATCTCTCACGGGCTGGTGATGGCTCCCAGGAGCGCCCTAGCCGCGGAGGAGAACATGCCGAGCTAGCGGCGCTGGAGTCGTTATCCCTCGACGGCATGCCCGATCAGCTCAATAAGCAGAAGGAGTTCATCCATGGCTTGGTGGAGCTGCTAAAGGAGAGCCTCGACGACATGCCCGCTAAGCTCAATAAGCAGGGGGAGTTGACCGCCGGCTTGGTGATGCTGCTGAAGAGGAGCATTGCCTCAGAGAAGAAGGTGACCGGTGAAATCTTGCAACTTCAGGAGGACAAGGCGAAGCTCTGCCACGAGCTTGACCTGCTGAAGGAGAAGAACGCCGGCTGGAAGAAGCTGCATGAGAGTAGTAGTTCCTAGATGAAGATACTATAGACCCTCGTGCATGGAACAAAAGGAGTTGGCGAAGCTCCCCATCGACCAGCTGCTGTCAAGGTACATAATGCGGCCGTGGAACAGATGATGAAGGCTCGCGTCGAGAAATCCCGTGTCATGGACAGAATGAAGAAGATGGTGGAGGAGACGCGCAAGGAGATGGAGGTCGTGGAGGCGATGAAGAAGCAGTTACGATTCCGCGGCGAATTAGATCATTTGGGGTGATAATATTCCTTCTTCTTTTGCTCCTGAGTTTCTTCTTTTGCTTCGGGTGTTTCGCTGCACGTGTCACGTTCTTTGCGAGGCATGAATAGAACAATGCTAACAATGAGATGACTAGCAAATTAGATCAATTTTTATCGCCATATGGCACTGCACTGCCGTGTTTCGTGCTCCTTCGTCGTAGTTCTACTCTAGTGGAAAACTTGAGTATACCGCACGGTTCTTTGCTCCTCCTCAGGTCGTCAGCACATTTATACAAGTAGTCAAATCACAAGGCCCCGCCTTCCAGCAGTAATGGGCCGTCATATCACAAAGGCCCTCGCCTCTCGTGAAAAGGAGCAAGCTAGACTACCCCGCCCTGTAGCCTTTTAAAAAATGTATACATTTGTACAATAGTAGTATCGATGGATTGCGCCATGGAGCAAAACTAACAAGATGAAATTAAAGAAACAAGGTGGTACATATAGAGAGCGCTCTCGCCAAATTATGCATATACTATATGACACTACCCACTATGAAGGTACGAGTAACATAGACTAGTAACTAGTCTATGTTACTCTCCGCTATGACCAGCCAAAGTCGAGGCGCGGATACCAATGAGGGCCTGGTTGTGTCTATACTTGGACAACTCACCTGACTGCATGCGCACCAGGCAGACGAAGCTCGTGTTGTGTTGGTGCCGTGTGTGGCCCGCACATTAACCAAAACCTTGCGCCTCCATCTTAGCCTCTGCGTTTTAAACTTCTCAATCTCAAGGCCAAGGAGCAACGTGAAACCTATGATAGAGCCAATCGGATGGTTGAGAACACTGCAATTCGTAGCTACAGATGCGTGTGTGAGAGAGGACGAGTGCGTGCATGCACCTCTTCTCAGAGTACAAGTGTATGTGGGTGGCATCAACCTAGGGAGCAGTGATGGTGCGTGCGAGAAGTCCCGAGAGATAGGTGTAATGCATCTGAAAAAAGACTAGTCTATAGCTTGCCACGAGGCTATTCCTGTCGAACGCCAAGCGTAAGATATGTATCCGACGGTGCTAGTTTTTTCACGTACACAACAGTAGAAAAAGAACTAGTACCATGGCATATGCTACACCATGACCGAGAAAATGTGCCGATGTTATGCCACCCGAGAATAGTGCCACACTTTGAAACTAGAACCATCAATAAATTTTGAGCGCGTCTTGTCACATTCCAAATTACTACTACTACCACACTATATTTAATTGCAAACCTGTTCACACCGATCACAACCTAAACGGTTTCCCACTTAGGAGCGTATTAGTAGTACTCGGTTATAAATACTACTATGCGAAGATGACTGCACATTCCTCAACTCCTCATCCACAAAAAACAATCAAGTCAATCAAGCCATAGCCAGCGTGAGTTCTGGGTTGAGAGATTTCCACCAGGGAGAGGTGAGCATGGAAGAGGAAGCACGAGAGATGTCCCGCCTCACCGTGAAAGCAGCCGACATGTCCAGCCGCGCAACAGTAGCAGCACAAAGGTCCTGCTGCGCCGCCGAAGCAGCACAGAGGTCCCACCGCACCGTCGATGTAGCAAACTGGTCCGGCCACGCCGCGGAAGCAGCAGAGATGTCCCGCCGTGTCGCCGAAGCAGCACGGAGGTCCCGCCGTGCCGCGGCGGCCTGAGAAAATTTCTCGCGGGCAGGCGAGGACTCTTACAGGTGCATCCATGCGATGGTCCATAGCCAGATGGATCAGATCTCCAGCTTAGCGAGGTTGCAGGACGAGGCTACCGGCGTTATCCGACAACTAGGGGAGGGCAATGCGAAGCTCCGGGGCGAGCGCGACCTGCTGAGGGCGAAGATCGCCGGAAGGGCAAAGCAAGAGGAGGAGACTGTTGCCTTGTTGCAGAGGACGGGTGTCATCATCAAGAAACTTATGGACGAGAATGCCATGCTCCGCATCAAGCGCAACAAGCTGGTGGAGGAATCCATGGATGCTTCCAAGCAGCGTATTAAGGACATGAAACTGATGAAAGAGATCATCGCCCACCGCGAGAACTAGTCTCTGCGACCTGCAGCGCATAAAGAAAGTAGAGATCAGCGACCTAGATCGTTGTATGTGTCTTCCTTCTTCTTTTGCCCTTGTGTATTTCGGGCGTAGCCGCATGTGGCTTTTTTTAATTATCTTCCTAATTATGTAAAAAAATTATTATCCACTCTCGTCGTCCTTATATATATTCACCAGTCTTGCTATAAGTCGCAGTAGATGCTATATAGGTCCGTCGGACCTTACATCAAGATCCGTGCAAAATATTCTTTCCAGATTTTCTTTTTTCTCTCTTAAATCTCAGTCGAGTGAGACATTGCCATGCCATTAAACAGAGGCTTGGGCACCATTAATGGAGACCTTGGGACAGAGGTGGACGGCAGATGGAGGTCAAAGGGCTAGCACGCCTCCCGTACTCAAATAGCTACCCTGCATGATGCCTCCTAGCTAATAAAAAAAGGGGACGCGTGGCGGCACGTAAATGGTAAATAGAACACCCACAGTTTCAATAATACTTGTGTTTCCGATTGTAACATGACATCACTTGTTCCAAAATGACTTTGTTGATTGTTAATGTCTGCGCCTTCGCAAATCGGACAGCAAAATTACCACAGCATGTTGGTGCCATGTCATGACACCAAGCCAAGTTTCATGATTTTCATGCGTGTTTCGGATTTACAGGAATTAAAAAACCAAGTTTCTCAATGTTTGCAGCCGAGCCATGACGCCCAGATGTTTGAATTTCATTCCCATTTCTGGCATGGGACCTAGAAATTTACCCGAGGTAACACATGTGATTTTTCAACCAGCTTTGGTGCACTGGATCATGTGCTTGTATTTAAAATTTGAATTATGCACACAAAGGTGACACGTTCCCTCTCAGAACCACGAGCCTTCTTGAGAGAAGCTTCGGTTTGCAAGAAACTTATACCAAAACCTATTCCTATTCTGAATTTTTTTACCACAGCATGGTAGTACCGTGACATGACACCATGCCAAGTTTCATGATTTTCAGGCGTGTTTTGGATTTACAAGAATTTTAAAACCAAGCTTCTCAATGTTCTCGGCCGAACCACGACATTAGCCATTGTTAAGTTAGATGTTTGCTAAGAAATGCCATTAGACATTGTTATTTTCACGTCAAACCCGTTGACCATGTTACATGACAAAAATAAGCCAATTCTCACAATGATAAGTTCATGGTGTCCAGCACAACACACCCCTCAAATAAAACTAAGCAGCCTGGAATTCTTTGACAAAACTAAGCACCCTGAAATTCTTTGACAACTAAACTGCTGGCTATATGATGTTGGCCATATATATTGTATGTATATAACGTGAAGAAATGAGTGGTAGTACTATACCAACTAAAAGATGAAATGTACGAAATATAACGAGAAGAAACATAACATAGTTATGCTGGGGGCTCAGCACAACACACCCCTCAAATAAAACTAAGCACACCAAAAATTAAACTAAGCAACTAATCCGGTAGACACTGCATTAGAACCACCATGAGCAACGACACTGCTACCTTACTTGGAGTCCTCGTCCACGTCCTCAACTTCGTCATTGTCCCTCTTCCTCTTGGGTGATACTTCTTTGCTTGAACCGCACACTTGGCTCTTGCTCTTCCTCCAACCCTTGTAGATATTGAAACAAAGGTAGCCATCCATTGCAGTGTAGTGGATGTGGTCTATATCTAGTACAGTCCACTGCCATGCACGATGAAACGTGTGCGGAGGTTTCTTTAGTTCACCGTACAAAGGATGAACCATGGCTCCTGTAGGGCCAGCATTGAAGGATGATCAAGGGAGGGCACCAGCCCTTCCTTCTGGAGGTCGAAGGGGTCGCCTACAATGAGGCCTATCCGACCCAGGATTTCCTTGTCATTCCTAAAGTCTACAGTAACGAATTTGACTCGGCCGCACTTGAGGAACTTCTTAAATTCCTCGCACTCAACGTCGGCATGGCATATGTGGTAGGCCAAGCATAAATCATGCACGCAAACCTGGATCACGACGGGCTTCTTCTCCTCTGCCTCCTTTAGATTCTTCTCGCTTCCCAGGACTGTGGTGTACTCAACATCTAGCCTAGCGACTCACTCATCATTTGAGTTTTCGAACACGCGTTTGAAGCGAGCAAGGCATTCTTTCACCATTGCGCAAGAATGGGTGTAGATGACGTCAAACTCATCGCCAGTGATGGTTCTAACCTTGTACTCACCGCCGATCATGGAGATTTGGGACGCCATGGATTTTGGAGGAGGGTTACGATTAGTGGAACTGCCATAATGTGAAAGGACATGACAACTAGGAGCGGTTTATCGATTGTAAAAATGTCGAGTGGGGGGGGCGTGCAAATGGCAGGGTAGTGGCTTGCCTGGTGGATAAATGGATTCATGCACAGTACTATGGGGGCCCAATTAGATGTCATGTCTACTCGACACCCAATTAAATGGCTTTCGATGTCATGTCAAGCGTCGGGAAAATTACAGGTGATACGAAGCTTTCCATTCTCCCATGTTACGGGCTTCCGAGAGCCCTTGGATCTGAGATCAAACGGTTGCATGGCGTGATTCTAGACCTATGGGTGAATATCCTATCCTAGAGGGTTATTCTGCAAATTTTCAGCAACTTAGCATGCGATCGTTCGATGTCAGATCCAAGGGCTGCCAGCAGCCCGTATCATGGTCGCGCCTACCACGACCGTCGCCTCGCTCGCGTGGTCGCACCCTTGGAGATTTAACATGGTGCGTTAGGCTATCTGATGTTGGCATGTCATACATAGTCATCACTTAGTCACTCATACAACAAGGTTAGCTATAAGGTTGGCTATATGAGTATTTTTTGTTTACTTCTCTCTATCTCTTTCTTCGTAGTATTTATTGCATTTGCCAAGGAGTGACCTCTTCCAATGAAATGGTTCTTGGATGAGGTGCTATGGGCATTAAATGGCTTAGCAACTCAAGTCCCCAATGCATAGGTGCTTAGTTTTTTGTTGCTAAGTTTGCTTCATCTAGGTACACGCGCTTATCACTATTTCTTCCTGGGGTCACCAATCTAGTCTCTCTCTTCTTAATTAACTTTCCACATCAGACTTTATGCCTATGTGGCAGGCTTAGCACCTGTAGGATCATGTACAATAGTGGGCTATAAGCCCGCTTTACATGGCAATTTTGCATATGTGGGGGAAAGAGGCAAGGAAAAAGTGGAGGAGTGGGCTCTCAAGCAAGAGCCAGACTCTACATGGTGGAGCATCGGGAGAGGCACCTGTATGGAGGTGGTCAGGAACCGGGAGACTCATGCCAGTCGTAGAGCCATAGTTAAAATGATAATGGTAAGTCAAATCATCGGGCCCCACCTCTCCAGTGGTAACTCACTGTCAAATCACATAGCCCTACGTTTGCAGCAGCCTACTCCCTCATCTTCTCATGTCTCCGTTGAATAGAGTAGGTGGAACTGCCCCGCCTACCGCACGGGAAAAGCCCCGCCCTTGACTTTTAAATAGTACAGTATACTAATTTTGTATCCATGGATTGCTCCATGGAGCAAAGCCTCAAGAAAACGGTGTGAGGGAGTCCTGGATTAGGGGGTCTCTGGACAGCCGGACTATATCCTTTGGCCGGACTATGAAGATACGAGATTGAAGACTTCGTCCCGTGTCCGGATGGGATTCTACTTGGCGTGGAAGGCAAGCTAGGCAATACGGATATGTATATCTCCTCCTTTCTAACCGACCTTGTGTAACCCTAGCCCCCTCCGGTGTCTATATAAATCGAAGGGTTTTAGTCCGTAGGACAACATACAATCATACCATAGGATAGCTTCTAGGGTTTAGCCTCTCTGATCTCGTGGTAGATCAACTCTTGTACTACTCATATTATCGAGAATAATCAAGCAGGATGTAGGGTTTTACCTACATCAAGAGGGCCCGAACCTGGGTAAAACATCGTGTCCCCTGCCTCCTCTTACCATCCGCCTTAGACGCACAGTTCGGGACCCCCTCCCCGAGATCCGCCGGTTTTGACACCGACATTGGTGCTTTCATTGAGAGTTCCACTGTGCCGTCGCCGTAAGGAAGGATGCCTCGACTCGTTGTTAAAAACAACATTATCGCCGGGGGAGCCTTGGCTGTCGGCCAAACTCTCCGGCTAGGCAGTTTCATTATGACCACCCGTTCGGCCGCCGCGCCGACGATGACTTCTCGGATCATCTAAAACAGCCTCCACGTCGGCTCGGAATTTGCCGAGCAGATGGATCCAATGGAGCTCTATTCCCTAAACGAGCTCTTGGGTCGTATCGCGACCTTGGGAGTCGCTACAGACTATGATCGGATTGGGGTTAAACCCGATCAAAGGGAGATTAACTCTCCACCGGTCACCCATCATATTGCGGTGGTGGAGGAACAATGCAGCGATTCTTCCTCTATCTTGAGGACTAACTATGTCCGGATTCCTGAACTCTCCGAGCCAGACACCCGTTTACGGGAGGACATCACCCAAGCCCTGAACCTAGAGTCAGGTAACAGGCCAGACTTATTGGGCAACATCCCGGAATCCGAACTTCCAAGATCGGAAACTCCTCGGCCCCTGGGTCTCAGATCTGGTAGGGGTTCAGACTCAAATCCACCCACCCACCCAGACATAAACGATCTTTCCCACATCAGGAAAGAGCCCCATGAAACAGTACATCATTATTGGGCCAGATTCCTCCTTGTGATGAACAAGGTTAAGGACTGTCGCGAGGAAGACGCAGTCTCATTTTTCTGCAATAATTGCACGGACAAGGGAATCCTTAACGCCTTAAGTCGCCGTGACATATCACGCTTCGCTGACTTGGCGTCCATAGTATGAAAGTACTGTGCGATGGAAAGCGCCTGGAAGACCGAAATGAAATTTTGGGATAATCCGGCTCGGAATATACACCCAGTCCGAAGTAAAAGGGTGCACTATCATAATACACCCGAGTTAGTTACAAAGAAACAAAAACCCTCTACAGGGCATGGAACCATATTGGAGGGATGGCTCAACAGACCCTGCAAAATTCATAGTACAGCGGGTACCATGCCAACACAGAGCCTTAGAGCATGTTGGATACTCCGGCAGGTGGCCAAAAGTGGTGAGGATCTTCTCATCGCAAATGCCACAGAGCACCAACCCGTGGATAACAATACGGTATTAACAGTCTTTGAAACCTTCACATCAAATAATAGGCGCAAGCGAACACTCCGCAGCCTCGCCGAAATCTGCCACATGGCTGCAATGAATCCATGGAGTCACATGGCTATTACCTTCAATGCCAGTGATGAACCAAAATTCCGGACAGCCCGAGCACCAGCTGCACTGGTCCTCAGTCCAATTGTGGACGGTTTTCGGCTAACCAAAGTACTCATGGACGGCGGCAGTGGATTGAACCTCATCTATGAGGAAACTCTTCAAAAAATGGAAATAGACTGGAACCACATTGAGCAAAGCAGCACAACCTTCAGAGGAATCATCCCCAGTCGGGAAGCACGCTGTGCTGGGAAAATCACACTAGATGTGGTATTCGGCACGCCGGAGAACTATAGGTCCAAAGAAATTACATTCCATGTGGCCCCGTTCAGTAGTGGATACCACGCCCTTTTAGGACGGGAGGCATTCATGATCTTCCAAGCCATACCCCATTATGGGCACATGAAGCTCAAAATGCCCGGGCCCAATGGAATCATCACTCTAGCTAGTGATCCGGACACAGCACTCCGCGCCGAGAACAAAACAGCCGCATTGGCCCTCAAGGCATTATCCAAAGCCCTTTCGGCGGAGGAATTAACTGTGCTACACTCCACAGTGGACAGGGACGACGTGATACTTGACAAGAGATCCAAGTCCACCTCTTTTAAACCAGCGGCTGGAATAGTCAAATTCCAAGTCCACCCAACGGACCCTACAAAAACAGCCTCCATCGGGGCACAGTTAAACCCCGCCGTGGACGCCACACTATGAGAGTTCCTGCGTGAGAATTGGGACATATTCGCCTGGCACCCCTCAGACATGCCAGGAATCCTACGCAGGCTGGCCGAGCACAGCCTCAATATTCTAAAGGGATTCAAGCCGGTCAAGCAGACTCTTCGGCATTTCTCTGAACCTAAGAGACAAGCTATGGGAGAGGAACTAGCCAAGTTATTGGAGGCCAGATTCATTAGAGAAATAAAACACCCGGACTGGCTAGCAAACCTGGTGATGGTACCAAAGAAGGACAACTCATGGCGCCTATGTGTCGATTTGAAAGACGTCAACAAGGCTTGCCCAAAGGATCCCTTCCCCCTCCCCCGCATTGATCAAATTATCGATGCTACCGCAGGACACGAGTCATTATGTTTCCTCGACGCATACTCCGGCTACCACCAAATCAAGATGGCGAAGTCCGACCAAGATGCAACGGCATTTATCACACCATATGGCCCCTTCTGTTTCAATACAATGCCTTTTGGGCTCAAAAACGCCGGCGCAACATATCAGCGCATGATTCAGACATGTCTGGAGAAACAGATCGGCAAAACAGTAGAGGCATACGTAGATGATGTGGTCGTCAAAACCAAACACTTTGACTCTCTAATAGACGACTTGAGGCTCACATTCGACAACCTCCGAACATACGACATCAAGCTCAATCCAGAAAAATGTGTTTTCAGCGTACCAGCCGGAAAGCTCCTAGGCTTCATTGTCTCTAGTAGAGGAATTGAAGCTAATCCGGCCAAAATCCGAGCTCTGTCATAGTTGGCTATCCCAACGGACCTCAAACAAATCCAGAAATTAACTGGATGTGTGGCGGCTCTAAGCCGCTTTATCTCCCGCTTAGGAGAAAAGGCATTACCCCTTTATCGCCTCCTTCGATGCACCGAACACTTCGAGTGGACGGACGCTGCCACAGCCGGATTGGAAGAAATAAAAGCCATACTGGCATCCAACCCAATCCTGGCCGCACCAAACATCGGCGAACCAATGCTGTTGTACATTGCGGTAACTCATCAGGTTGTAAGCACAGTGCTCGTCGTCGAACGAGAAGCGGACGGACATAAATTCCCCCTTCAAAAGCCGGTATATTATGTATCCACTGTCCTCACTCCATGCAAATCACGGTACCCACATTATCAAAAGATAGCCTATGCGGTATTCATGGCATCCCGGAAGCTGCGACACTACTTTCAAGAGTGTTCGATTATAGTAGCCTCGGAAGAGCCACTTAATGATATTATAAACAACCACGACGCCATGGGCCGGATTGCCAAATGGGCCATTGAGCTCCTCCCGTTCAACATAACATACAAACCTCGGCGAGCCATTAAATCGCAAGTATTGGCCGACTTTGTCGCCAAATGGACGGAAGCCGAACTCCCTAAAGAGTATGGCGCATACTCCAATTGGATCATGCACTTCGACAGCTCCAAAATGCTGGCTGGTCTGGGGGCTGGCGTCGTCCTGACGTCCCCAACCGGAGATACAGTTCAATACGTACTGCAGATACTGTATACAGAAGCCGAATACAAAGCCCTGTTACATGGTCTTCGGATGGCAGTTTCCATGGGCATTCAACGCCTGGAGGTGTGTGGGGATTCGAACCTCGCAATATCCCAAATAAATGGAGACTTCGATGCCAAGGATCCGAAGATGGTGGCCTATCAAAACGCCGTCCTAAAGATGTCAGCTCGGTTCGAGGGGCTCAAATTTCACCATGTGGCTCGGGAAAACAATCAGGCGGCGGATATCCTCGTCCGCATTGGTGCAAAACGCGATGCGGTCCCCCCCAACATCTTTTTGGAGAGGTTGTTTAAGCCATCCATGGTATGGGAAGGGGACACCGGTAACAATAGTCCGGACCCGGCCGAAATGCCCGATACCGAACACTCTGACATAATCGAAGGCTCCGCCACCGAAATAACACCTTCAGCCCATGTAATAATGGGCATCATCGCCCCGTGGACAGAACCATTCCTGGCCTACCTAACTAGGCAGGAACTTCCCGAGGACCAAAATGAGGCACGCTGCATAGTGCGGCGGTCTAAACCCTACAGGGTCCACGAGGGAGAGTTGTATAAAAAAAGCAGTACAGGAGTCCTCCAAAGGTGCATCTCCGAAGAGGAAGGGCGGAAGCTTTTGGCAGAAATTCATGGCAGACTCGGTGGCCACCACGCCGCAGCCCGGGCCCTTGTAAGCAAGGCCTTCCGTACAGGTTTTTATTGGCCGACGGCCCGGGCAGACGCACAGGACTTGGTCCAACGTTGCGTCGGTTGCCAGCTTTTTGCAAACCAAAGCCACATGCCACCCACCGCCCTCCAAACAATCCCCATTACCTGGCCCTTCGCGGTCTGGGGGATTGACATGGTTGGACCCCTTAAAGGGGGAACCCATAAGAAAAAATACTTACTAGTCATGGTGGATAAATTCACCAAATGGATAGAAGCCAAACCTGTTAAAACAGCCAAATCCGGATCGGTGATAGACTTCATATCCGGGGTTGTACACCGTTATGGCGTCCCCCATAGCATCATCACTGACAACGGCATGAACTTCACAGCCGATGAGGTAAAACTCTGGTGCAGCAACATGGGCATCAAGCTCGATTATGCTTATGTCTATCACCCACAAACCAATGGCCAAGTTGAGCGAGCAAATGGTCTTATCATGAGAGGCATCAAACCCAGACTAGTGCGGTCCTTAAAGGAGTCTAACACACACTGGGTAGAGGAGATCGACTCTGTACTCTGGGAACTGTGGACCACGCCGAATCGTACTACTGGATACACACCCTCCTTTATGGTGTACGGAGCAGAGGCGGTTCTGCCCTGCGACAGAATTCATGACTCACCTCGAGTGCGCATGTACGAAGAAAGAGAAGCCGAGCTCGATCGGCAGGACAGTCTGGACACCCTGGAGGAGGAGCGCGACGTGGCAAAAGCCCGTTCCGAATTCTATTAGCAACAGGCTCGCAGATACCAAAGCAGAGAAGTACATGCCAAAACTTATAACGTTGGCGAGTTAGTTCTACGCTTGTCAGAGAAAAAAAAACCAAGCTCAAGCCCAAATGGGAAGGTCCCTTCATTATTGACCAAGTTCTGACCAGTGGAGCGTACCGTCTGCGGGATGCATCGAATAATCGACTTGAGCCGAACCCATGGAACGCAGCTAGACTCCGAAGATTCTACGCCTAGCGCCGGACTCTATGTTCATCTCTTTCCTCTGTCCATTTTTTGCATATACATTATTTGTCTTTTTCTCTTTCTTTCTTTTATTCTTTCTCCAGGCCAACTTGTGTCTCGCTTGCACACTATAGACGCGCTAACCGCGCTCATTATACCTGGGGGCTTCTTACACAGAAGCTTAATTATTTATCTGGGCTTCATGCCCCGCACATGTGTTATTCTTTCGCATGTACCTTTTCTTCACCATTATATGCATTGATATGACTTAAGTTTTGGCCAAGCTGGGTTGCCTGGATCTTGTATTTATGCCCTACGTTCCCGTTAATTCGGCTAGGGCATAAGGGGAGCACCTCTGCGATTGTTACTGCTGGGTCAGCCGGATGTGTACCTCAGACTGGGTGAAGCCGAAAGCTAGCGATCTTAAGGGAATATTCGGTCGGTGAACAAAAGATGATTTTTATTTATTTTCCATATATGCCCCCAGATGTTTTTTCCCGCGTCTCCTCTCGCATCTGGACATGCACTTTAGGGCATGCGTACCCAGGGAAAGGAACCCCTAACAGAACTATTCTCCCTGGAAGATGTTTCTTACTACCCATGTAATATAACATAACTAGTTGGGTACTTGTTTGTTCAAGCACTAATGACCCCTACGCCTGGTTTCCACGCATACCCCGGTTCTTATATAACTGAGCGGGTATTCGGACACACTCCGGACTATCGGGTCCCGAGGTTGAAGTGAAAAGTTCCACCATGGCAAATGATTTCAATCCGGCTAGAAGGCATTATACATGTCACTTTAATTACATAGTCATGTAGACTGACTAAATTCCTCTTCTATACCATCCAATAGGCTGTCTAGCTTACAATCCTATTGGGAATAGTTTGCGGCTAATTCTACTTGCCCATACACTAAGCTAATGGGGATCTCTTTCCTATTGGGCCCCACAGGTCCGACCTCGTCCATGTGGTTTGGGTCAGCCTTGGTATACCGCGTCTTCACCATGGCCCAGGCTTCCCTGACACCTTGACGGCAGGCCGATATCTTCCATAATCGGAAGCGTCGCCCTGCTCCCTTGAGCTTCTCCGCAAGCTCACAATGCCTTCTGGCAGGGAGACGGACGGCCACAAGGCCTGGGCAATACCTTGCATCACCTGCCGAACTTGTTCGTGCAGTTGTGAGAGCTCGGGTAGAAGATCACCCGCAGACCCGGGCATCTCCTCCGCGGGACGACCCGTCAGCATACCTGCAGACATAACTCTGTTAGCCAGCTTCTCCGCCGCCCCCTTTTAAGGGTTCGTTCAAGCACTTACTGAAAATGCCGCGTTGAAGCCACTTATTCTCCTTCTCGGAGTCCGCAAGCTGGGATCGAACATCTTTCTGTTCCACGCTCATCTTGGTATTGGCGTCTTGGAGATTGTTTTTCTCCCGCCTGACCTCAGTCAACACGCGTTCGCCAGCCTTTAGCTGTCGTACGACATGCTGGTCCTCCGGATTCTCTCTGGATTCATCTGCAATATCTATTGTTAGATCTGCAGCCACACCACATGCTATATGGTACCTATCATTCTTTGAAACAAATGTTACCAGCCGGGGACTTTTTAGGTTCCTTCAATGCGGCAACGGTGGCTCGAAGTTGGGTCTTGCATTCCTCCAGCTCCTGTGACAATCGAGTATTCTTCTCTGTAAGAACCTGCATAATAGATGATCCTTAAATCAGTTCTGCTAACTGTTTCAAGTCTCGGGGGCTACTGATACATATAATCATCAGATTTGCTTACCCGTACATCCCTTACATACTGGTCCGTGGCTCTGGCTAGACCATTTTGAGTAGCACCGAGGTACGCGTCTCCAGAATTGAAGGCATCAAATGCCTTTGGTGAGAAGCAAGCGTCACGGAGTACGACCCGGCAACGCCTATGATTCATGGCGCTCTCCACTTATGAATTCGTACCAGATAATCTATCTGCATCCTTTGTAGGGGGAGTATCCGGTGTCCGCCCCATGTCGGCTTCTGCCTCTATGTCCGGTCCTGGAGCCCGACTGGTGGAAGCATGATCGGCAGCCTCACCGGACATATTCCAGCGGGCGTTTTTTCAGTTAAAGAAACATGGACGTCATTACATTTTGAGAAAGACGACAACCATGGAGCGGGGTTTTTTGTCATACCTCTGCGCCAGCGTCCCCGTCCTGACCGCCTTCCTTTTTGGCCTACCCGGCCTCGGTGCCTCTTGTTGGCGAGTTGTTGCGGGTTCGACACGGCGCCCCGAATGCCTTCCCTATAAAACACCACATGTATATGGTAGGTGAAGTATCTAAAAGGGGATCCTAGTTTTTGGAGTTGGGATTTTGGTTTTTCTTACGAGCGACGCAGGGAGCAGTCCGGGATAGTCGGCCGTAATGGCCACCATGGCGTCATCACAGCTCAATTGATAGAACTGCCGGTCTATCAGCTCCACGGATATGTCCGGATCTTCTTTGAGTCCGGGACCGAGGGCTCGGTCGAGGTCCTCTGGTTGTGGGGGCAGGTTGTTGACCTCCCTTATAGATTTTCGCAGTTCCTGCCATAAAATGGCAAGGTGAGTACCTACGACAAAGAATGTGGGAAGAATGGGAGTAAGGAGATGTAACTCACCCAACTTGGAGGGTTGTACATGGAGAATCCATCCCGTGGCTTGATGCGGATGAACTCCTCTTCCTCTCCCTTGAATAGCTCAGACATGATTTTTGCTAAAGCAGCAGCATTGTCCGCACCCTTACGCTCGCAACGGGTGGCATCGTCTTCCCCATTAAAACACCACAGGGGGTGCCCTCGATATTGAAGTGGCTGCACTCCCCGCATTATGCATATTGACATAACCTCGATTACTGTCAATCCTGATTGAGCCAGCACTTTAATCCGGTTCATCAGGTAAAGGACTTCTCCGTTGTCTTCCTCCTGGGGGCTCCGTGGGCGCCAGCTTCGGCGTTTCTTCAGAGGAGCATTGTTGAACTCAGGATGACCCCGCCGAACAGGGTCCGGAAGGGGGACGTCCTCCATATAAAACCATTCCGAAGGCCAGTCCTCGGACGTCTTCTTCGGAGTACCGGACAGGTATCCGGTTTCGGCGATGCGCCATATTTCGGCTCCGCCCACTTGATAAAGTGACCCCTCCTGTGTGCGGGGGACGAGGCAAAATAACCTTTTCCACAACTCGAAATGAGCCTCGCAGCCCAGGAATAACTCGTAGAGGGCAACATAGCCAGCGATGTGTAATATGGAAGCGGCGTGAAATTATGCAGTTGGAGGCCGTAAAACTCCAGGAGCCCGCAGAGGAACGGATGAATTGGAAATCCGAGTCCCATTAATAAGTAAGGAACAAGGCATACCCGCTCCCCTGTAGAGGGGCTGGGGAAGTTCTCCGCTTGCTCCCCGCCATTGTAGGTGGCGAGCCCGGCTCGGACGGGAACCATATACGCTCGAGGGAGAAATCCCTTAGTCTGCAGTTCGACTAATTGACTGTGTGGGACAGAACACCTCTCCCAATCACCGGGCTTAGGGCTACGGGGGCGGGAGGAGGAGATACGGTTGTCGGCCATGTTGGAGTGGATTTTTCTGAAGCGCGCTCCGGTGGATTCTCGCTGGGGGAGGATGATATGGATTGGATCTAAGGATTCCCATCCCTTTAATAGACAATTTATTTATCTGGCTAGGGGGGCGAATGTAAAAATGCCCTGGCTCCTCATATTCATTCGACGCATGGAAGATAGCCCTTATTGGGCGCAGAAGCCAAGAGGTCCAACATTTATGGGGCCGGACACTGCTTAACAAACATTCGAAATTTGGAGAAGAACCCACCTTGCAATGCCAAAGACAATACTGCGTGTCGGACTTGATGTCATTAAAGCCTGGTTCGGGGGCTACTGAGGGAGTCCTGGATTAGGGGGTCTCCGGATAGCCGAACTATATCCTTTGGCCGGACTATGAAGATACGAGATTGAAGACTTCGTCCCGTGTCCGGATGGGGTTCTACTTGGCGTGGAAGGCAAGCTAGGCAATACGGATATGTATATCTCCTCCTTTGTAACCGACCTTGTGTAACCCTAGCCCCCTCCGGTGTCTATATAAATCGGAGGGTTTTAGTCCGTAGGACAACATAAAATCATACCATAGGCTACCTTCTAGGGTTTACCCTCTCTGATCTCGTGGTAGATCAACTCTTGTACTACTCATATTATCAAGAATAATCAAGCCGGACGTAGGGTTTTACCTCCATCAAGAAAGCCCTAACCTGGGTAAAACATCGTGTCCCCTGCCTCCTGTTACTATCCTCCTTAGACGCACAGTTTGGGACCCCCTACCCGAGATCCGCCGGTTTTGACACCGACATGGCGGTACACATGTACGGAGTATACAGCACGCCTGTCGCGTTCGCGTCGCACCCCAGATGGTCGGTCGGTCTAGCACGCCGCTCTCCGAATGGAACACGCGTCATATTGAGTTTGCACACACATGTGGGACCGCAATTGAGAACCGACCATAGGCACACTCACCGACCCCGCAAGTCGGGTGAGTTAATAGAAGAGAGAGACGAGCGATAGTACCACTAGAGAAATGTTGTAGGAGTACATACGTTGGTACCTGGACGATCCCTGCAAGACACGGAAGATCAATTCGTCCATGCATGTGACCAGACTCTAGCAGACACGCCTGGATTGGCTATCGTCTATATATCGTGCAGGCTGTGTTGTACAGGGCTGTAGTTCTGGTGAGAAATCTAAAAAAGGTTTCTTTTCATCTTGCAAAATTAGGTGTCATGTGCTTAGGATCGCTGGTGCAAGGGTTAAACAGCGACAACTGAGTTGGGCTAGTCATTGGGGGCACATGCACGAAGACTACTCGGCTGCCATCTAGGTCAAGCCGGCTATGTTAATTAGGTCATCTATCGAAGGACCCCTTTTCTACGAGTTTATCTTTAATTTGAGCTTTGATCCTCGTCTAGTTTGTCCGTCGGGATTCATCTTGTCTCCTTTGGGCAGTGAGGTTATGATTTCTTGTCATGTGGCATTTTTCGTGTTATATGTTATAATCTGGTGCTTCAGATCAAAATGACGACAACTGCGCCTCTGGGGCACGTGCATGAAGACTTCTCGACAGTCATTGCCGAGGTCAAGCCGGCCCCGGCCGGTAGACAAAAGAAAACTAGTACTCCACTATATAGGCAGGAGCCTCCGCGCTTGCTTGCTAGTGTTGCTCTCTTCACACTGTCTCATCTTCTCCAGATCTAAACACGAGAGTGGTGGCCACACACTCTCTCTCTCTCTACTCACCACTGGTCACAGATCCAGCCGGATCCTCTCCGCCGGGGAAGGTGAGAAGGTGCAACGTTCACGCGGTCGTCCTCGGCGACGGCTCTTACCCACTGCCAGCGCATCCCGATCAGCGTGCCTTGCCGTTCTCTCCCAAGCATCGCTGGTGAGGGAGGGCCTCCCACCCCTTCTTCCTCGCTGCCGTAGTGTGGGCAGATCCAGCCTCCCGCCGCCCACCTAGAGACATCCCGGCGACCCTCAGGTATACTTCCTTTGAAACCGGCCTTGCTCTACTTCCCGAGCTCCCGGCGTCGCTGCATTTGTATCTTTTACTGTTTATCAGGCCCCCTCGTAGATAGGATCGATCGGCTATTCGAAAACCACCTAAATTTTTACTGTTAAGAGGTAAAACTAGTTCATGCACTCGAATCTATTACTACTTGGTTCAAACAAGGAAGAAAGGGGGTGGGGGAAGATTTGTTACCTGAATCTCAGACTTGGTTGAAAGAGGAAATAATGGGGGCGAAAAGTAGCAGAGACTGGCTATCCAACTAGTCTCTAGGTCTAATAGGGAAATAAAGGGAACGCAGTACAAACTCAATATAAACCCGATCTATTGGTTGAAAAGGAAAGAAAGTGGGGACTAGGGGACAAGTCAACAGAGTAAGTCCAACAGTAGATTTGCTAGCCTCACACAGTATAAGGTGGCGATATACCGAACAAAAATGGGAGCAACCCAGATATCCTCTTCTAATATTTGTTGCCCCGAGTCGCTCTTATGTAATGCCACTGGTAAAATGTAGCAGTCGCACTGTTAAAAGTAAGGACACGTTAAACTAATGTTGTTTTCAATGTAATGCCTCTAGTAATATGAATCAATGGCACTTTTTTCATGTCCTGCTAAATTTCCCATTAAGATAAGTTGCTTCTTTTCGTTAGAGATGCAACTGTCCCGGTCCGCATACTCTCCCGTGCCCAAATACCGACTCTGTAGCAGCTGTTAATGTAATGTTGCTGGTAAATTGAAGCAATGGCACCATTAAAGTAATGTCGTATTTAACGGTTGTCATAGTTAATCCTAATGCCCACACTAATATCTAGCAATGCTGCTAGAAATTGCTACTGTCCTTGTACGATTGCCATTCAGACAAGGAACATGATTTTTTTCATTTGATGCATGTTTCATCACTTGTTAGTCACCCTCCTTTCCACTTTTTTTGTGCAAACAGAGATATACATTTCACGCTTGATCTTAGTTGAACTGCACAAATGATATCCAAATTATAGTTGAACATTCCAGGAACTTCACGACCAACCTTGATGTTGCTCAATTTTATTGCAACTAATGAAGAAGAAGCTCTGTGGGTTTCGTTTTCTAATGGAAATGGAACCGGGGCTGTAGCCCTTTTCTTAAAAAAGAAGAAGAAGAAGCTGCTAGCTCATGGGACATTGCTTCATTTTAGGTGAACTGCACCAAAAGGTCCCATGAATTGAATCATCCATGTTGGTGACTGGTGTCATCCCTTCTACGATGGCATTGACTGCAGATATGGTTCCCATCACGAGGTATGTTCCTTTTTGGTCTAACTGTTTGCCAAAGATCCTGCATGTTGATCCTGCTCTTGCGCTACTATTTTGGCACTGCCATGATAAAGCAGTAATGTTATTATTTTGCACCTTAATCTAGTGGCACTACTAATTTGAGGCAATGTTTTGGCACCGCTAGTGCCACTGTTTTTTAATATATCGACAGATGGGGCTCCCTCCGATTTCATTAAAGAAACCCAACCATAGAGAACCATTATCCGACAACATCTCAGTGTAAACGGGAAGTTATGCAACTACTACTAGAACGGACTGAGTACTAGCAGGAGACAAGTTCTCCACATAAGCTAGGCAGGTAGGGGGATGCAGCACCAGCTCGACCAAGTTTGGATTACAACCCAAATGCTACCACAGAAACATCAGGGGGAAGATAGGGACTGAAAGAGCCAGCTTCAGCATCCCAATCTAAGCAACCCCAACCTTCATCCTTGCGACGCACGGTACACCTTGTTTGCCACCTGCTCGACCCTAGTGTCACTGATAAAATGAAGCAATAATACAGTTAAAATAGAGCGAGTATCCTCTCTATCATTTCATTTCCAATGTAGATAAAGAAAGTGCTTCTCTTTGTTAATGTATGTTTCATCAACTAGTCCCATTGTTAATGTTTAAGAGTTTCTGCAAACTGGGGTGCTTAATTTTAGTTGATCTGCACAAAAATAGAGATTTGAATGTCTCAAGGCCCCTCCTTGTACTACCGCTGTACACTGATGTTCATCACTGGCAGAACGTGTATCGAGGAGACTTGGGACAATTTCCAGTATGAGGCATGGCGTACCGTATGAGGCGTCGTAGGGCCCAGCTCGCCCTCACAGCATGGCATACTATGATATTATCGCAATATTTTCTTCTATTTATTTTGCATGTTTCATCAACTAGTGCTACTATAATGTAATCACGCTTTTTTCGTTATTTTTGCAAACAGGGTTATTCAGCTGCATTTTGGTGGAACTGCACAAATGTACGGATGGAACCGGCATATATGCAGAGTGCGAGGTGTGCCAAGTAAAAATTACCGACACCAACCTTGCTCCATGCACGCATTGGAATCCACCACCACCAGTGGGATGTGTGGCGCTCTTTGTGGACGGATCTTTCTCGGCAGCAAATCTTCTAACCAAATACTAGTAGCTTATATTGGCAGTTTTCTAGGGAGTACTCTTTTCTGAAAGAAGCACCAATCTATTTTTCTTTATTTGTACACAGTGTCACAACTTTGACCCAAAGGCCCAGAGCTATTTAAGGGTGATTGGCATAGTACTCGAAGACTGATTGTAAGCATGATTTTCATTAGCTGTCACACTGATTGTAAGCATGAGTAGGTGGAAGATTAGGTTAGTGCGAAGCTTACCTTAAACCATACCGCCGCCGTTGAAACGAGGCGAGCATCGAGGGAACCGTGGAGAACGGTGGGGAAGCGATGTCGCGCCATCCGGCCTCCTCTTGCGGTGGGAGAACAAATACTCCTATGGCTCCGGCTGGCTCAGCACCCTCACGAATAGCACACCATACTCGATCGATTCGTTATTCTCTAGGTGCTCGACCTTCGACCTGTACGCCCACCACCTCCGCCTGACTTTCGCCTCGGGTGAATCTGTCTGCTCCATCGCCCAGAGGAGATACTTGATGAACTTGAAGGACTGCGGCGTGACTGCCGCCGAGGAGTACATGTACATCGCCGCCCTCATCGTTGCCGTCTCGCTCTTTTGCATACATTTCCACATGGCCCTCACCATCCTCGAAATCTCCCACTCATTATCAAACCAAATAAGGATCTCCTTCAACCCGGCTAACTTTGCCTGGTCGCCGCCGGTGATCTGCCTGATTTGTTGCTGCATCCTCTCCATAAATGTCCTTCTGAGTGGTCCGGTGCTAGCTTTGGAAGATGGGCGGAGAGACGGTGGTCTTGAAATGGAGAAGAGGGAGAGGCGAGAAGGTGGTTTTGGAATGGAAATGATGGAGATAAGAGGAGGTGGTTTTGCAATGTAGAAGAGGGAGAGGTGACATGGTGGTTTTGGAATGGAGATGATGGAGAGGAGAGGACCTGGTTTTGCAATGGAGAAGAGGGAGAGGCGAGACGGTGGTTTTTGAATGGAGATGATGGAGAGGAGAGGAGGTGGTTTTGAAATGGAGAAGAGGGAGAGGAGCGTGCGGCAGCGATTTAGGATTGGACGAGAGGGCCGGCGCGCTCTGACTGGATCAAAATCAAAATCAATTTACCCTTCAATTAAGAAAGCAGCCCCACATTAACTAGTCTCCCTTTTATTTTGGATCATAATTGACCATGATTCTCGCAAATAAAATATATGTTATACGTTGCAAAAATAATATAATTTGAAAGTACATTCAAATACGAACCAAAAGATACAATTTTTGGTGACATGCATTCACATTTTGCTTGTCAAATACAGTACGTGGTCAAACTTTGACCCAAATACGCAAAACAAACAAAATACTTCCAAGACCAGCGCCGCTCTTCCGCTCTTCTCCTCTTAAACCACCGCCGCACCTCTCATGTTCCAATCTAAATCCAGCGCCGCTCCTCTCCTCTTCCATTTCAAAACCACCACCCCTCCTCTCCCGTTCCAATCCAAAACCAATGTCGCTCCTCTCCCGTTCTAATCCAAAACCAGCACTGCTCCTCTCCTCTTCCATTCAAAAACCACCGCCGGCGAGTGAAGGTGCTGTGGAGAAGTAGATCGATGGAGGAGACAACCAATACATGAGGATCGCAAATGGCGACCCTGTGAAGCTAGCTAGGTTGTTGGAGATACAGTCTTGGTTTGACAACAAGGACCAACTAGCAGCGACGGTGACATCCATGGCCAAATATCTACAACAGAGCGAAAAGGCGGCGATACTCCCGGAGGGAGTTGCGCGGGAGTACATAGAGCTGCTCCTCTGGGCCATGGAGCAAATAGATTCACCGAATCAGATCGTGAGGGAGCAGTGGTGGCAGTATCGATCCCAGATGTAGCATCCACCAGAGATTGAAGGATCGAGCATCTACAGGGTGCCGTTTGTGAGGGTGTCATGCCAGAGCGAGCAGGTGGAGTCTTCATCGACCGAACCCAACTACAAGAGGAGAAAAACAGTTGGCCCGACAACGCTTCCCCGCCATCCTCTCCCTCGCCGTTCACATCGTCTCACGGGGCTGCTGTCTACCGCCGAGGAATATGAGGGACTGCCCCCCCAGCCCAATAGTCGGGCAGGTTGTGAATTGTCAGGAGGAGCTTAGGGTTGTCAGTATTTGTAGGTTGTGAATTGTGTTTTGTGTTGTGTATTTTGAGAGTACTTTCAGATATGAATGTCTTCTGAATTTCAGATTTGCAGTATTGAGCATATGAAGTATTTTATGAATTCTAGAGATCTATTTTTAGCACTTAAAATGTAGTTTCATAGGAGTATAAAAGTGCAGACAATGTGATCCTCAGAGAAGAAACTGCAAGTTTCAGTTTCAGATAAGAAACTCCAAGTTCAGTTTCAGATAAGAAACTTCAACTTTCAGAGGCAGAGCATTTATATTAACATGACCTTTTCAAACAGTGTTAACATCATGCTGGAAGTTTTATTCATGGTCAAAATTGGAACTACCAGCCAGTTAACATCATGCTGATCAACATTCATGCATAGCACATCTTCATATGATGCACAGTCAAAAAGATATGCTATTTTCAAAATGCCCACACAATGTCGAGTGTGCGAAAAACAGAGAAAACGAGGGACAAACTTTTGGCAAGTGTTGGACGTGGTGTGCGTAAATGACAATTGGGACCCACATGTCATTAAAGGCAGAGGCAAAAAAATTCGAGATATTTTCTCTGCACAGGTGGAATCGAACCCGGCGGAATAGCTGTCGGGTAGTGTCACCCGGCCACTAGGCTAGTTCAGTTGTTTCATTACTAATAAGGCACTTCCTCAGGTGGTCGGATCTCCTCATGCGCCTTTGTGCGCTCGCCGCAATGCCGTTGTCTGCCGTTGTGAATATGCTGAACAAACGAGAGGAATCTGGAGAGGACTGTACGTGGAGAGGCGGACAGTCGGGACCCACCAGGTCTATGGTCATACGCAAGCAAGTGCCTCATCGAAAAAATACTTCCTCCTAATGCTATACTGATGTTGGGGCCCACGGGTTTGTCAACATAGTTACATTTTTTTAGGTGCTTCAACGTAGTTACTATAGGAGATAAGTTCACAACGAAGCCGGGGAGGTGGCACGTATCATTTATTATCACTGGGGCAGCAAGTATCAGCTGGGTTTTGGGCTGCCCCATCTAGGCTTTCTTTTTTAACATGCGCAACCCACGACCTCGGATGGGAGGTCCATAGGCCTGTTTGTATTTTCTTGAGGGCCGTCATGTATCGACCGCCCTATGGACCTCCCATCCGAGGTTTTATTTTTCCTGAAACATCGGCAGCCCAATTTATGTATTTTTTTGAAGAAAACACAGAGGTCCATTCTATTTTTCTATATAAGAATGGGAATGCCTCGTCCAACTTATGTTTCCCTTCTAACTATATTATATATATTTAAATTATTTTATATGTTATTATATATTATTGTTATTGTCATCATATATTTAACAGATACTTACATATGTAAGAAAACAATATCCCACATCTTATTAACTTATAAAAATAATTTCTTAACAATAAAGTCCTGGAATTTTTTATCAACGAAAATCCTGGTGATTGTGTACAAAAGCTTGGTAAGATTTAAGGACCAATGTAATAATAAATCACTTATTATTTAAATATATATATATATATAACAAAATGCTCAGCCCCTATTTATTTTTTGATAACATTGATGCGCCCACCCCAACATTATAATTAGAATCAGCCCAGCAAAATCGTGTATTTCAAGAAAGTGCAAATGGCCTGTAATTTTTTAGGAAAAACATAAATGGGCCGCAAGGACGCTACATTGTTTGTTCACCCAGCCCAGCTAATGGACTGTAATTCAAAAAAAAACAGATCAAATTGACCGTAAATTCTACCCGGCAAAAAAAGACTGTAAATTCTGAAAAAATGGGTTGAATATGTGCCACATTTTTGAAGGCTGAAATGCGGGCCAATAGGTCGAAGCCAATGCAAGTTGTTGTCAACTTAGTCAACAAATGATTCTGACATCGTTAGCCGTTGGATTTACGTCCAATGACCGGCATCCATCTTCAATCTCTCGTCTTCTTCCTCCAGCGCCGCGGGGACCACCTGCTCCTGCCTCCTACTGCTAGCAGCTCTGCTTAGAACGCTTCCCTGTGAAGCGCTACTCCACCGTTGGCCAGGCCATCCCTCCACACCTCCTGTTCTTCTCCATCGACTGCCGAACCACACCGCACCAGAACCAGTTAACCCTCGTGCACCTCTCCATCTGCGACTCTACTCCCGCGTCTTCCCATCTCTGGCTCATTGCTGTCCGGGGCCTCGCCGTCGTCCACCACCTTGGATGCGCTCGGCGCGGAGTGGTCAACGTGGTCAACAAACGACATCATCGGAAGTAGACTGTCCATGGAGAGGCTGACAGCTAGGTCCACGGCCGCACGCAAGGAAATGCCTCCTTATTATGCGCAAAATAATGATTCCTCCACCTGACAGCTGGGACCCACCGGAAGGGCCTTTGTATTTCGCGAAAAAACGTTCCCACCGCTGACAGGTCGGACCCACCAGCTATATCTTCGCACGCAAGGAAGTGCCTCCTTATTACGCACAAAAAAATGAATACCCCCTGCTAGCTGGGACCCACAATAGTGGGAGGCTGACTTGTGGGCCAACTAAGTTGACGGGGACGGAGGGCTTTGTCAACTTAGTTAACATGAATGATTTTAGCTCCAGTAATCGTACAATGTCCATCCAACGGCTGTAGTGCTTCTTCAACCTCTAGTCTTCTTGCTCCAGCCGCCCAAACCAGCGCCGGTCATGCCTCATGCTCCTGCCTCCCGTGGTCAGCTACGATGTCGCGGAGGCCTCACTGCCCCCTACTACTCCCACCGCTGGCCAGGCCATCCCTCTACGCACCACACCCCCTGTTATTCTGCGGCGACGACAACCTCACACCACAGTGAACCAGTGAACCCTCATACTCCTCTACGCGTGGGCATCCACTACCGCATCTTCCCCGGCTCCGCATTGTCCCCTTCATAGGCCTCGCCGTCGTCCACCGCCCTGGTGCTCTCGGCGCGGCATGGTCAACGTGGTCAAGGAATGGCTTCCATCGGACGTGGACTGTACGTGGAGAGGCTGACAGCTATGTGCACGGCCGCAGCAAGGAAGTGCCTCCTTATTACGCGAAAAACAATGATTCCTCCACCTGACAACAGGGACCCACCGGACGGGCAACCGTATTTCGCGAAAAAAACATTTCCCCCCTGACTGCTGGGACCTACCAGCGACATCTGCGCACGCAAGGAAGTGCGTCCGGGCAAAAAACGATTCGCCCCCCTGACTGCTGGGACCCACCAGCTACATCTTCGCACACAAGGAAGTGCCTGACAGTCAGGACCCACCTAGTCAAAGCATACGTAGGTTGTCATTTTGGTCGCGAACATGTACGTACATACTAGTCCATGTAGAGGCGCGCACATGTCATAGTAGAGGCACACACGTAGCATGTACACATACGTACAATGGCCAGTGTGCAAGAAAGAAAATACGACCACATACGTACATACAGGCAGGGTCTCGAATGCCTACTCGCGCATACGTATGGCCAGGGCTCGTGTACATGGCTGGGTCGGAACGGAGAAATAGCGTCGTTGTCGTGTTCATGGGGAGCCAACCGGCTGGGTCGGAATGGAATGCGTCGTCGTGTTCATCGGGAGGGCTTGGACGGAACAGCCGATGGAAACGAGGCCTGGCGTACCGCAGAACGGAGGAAACGGGCTTGTGTTCGACCGGCTAGGGTCGAAACGGGATCCTGTTCATCGAGAGGGGTCTGGCATACTGCAAAACGGAGGAAACGGACCTCCTATGGTCGAAACGGGGGTCCTGTTCATCGGGAGGGGTGTGGCGTACCGCAAAACGGAGGAAACAGACTTGTGTTGGAGCGCTATGGTCGAAACGGGGGTCCTGTTCATCGGGAGGGGTGTGGCGTACCGCAAAACAGGACTCCACGGGATACTGTTCATCTCCACCGTCGACCCCCTCCAACCTCCATGGGCTACTGTTCATCCACCGCCGACCTCCTCCAGCCTCCACCTGCGACTGTTCATCCACGGGCTCCTGTTCATCCAGCCTCCACCGCGCGCTACTCCACCGGATACTGTTCAACCAGCCCTCTCCACACGGTCTCCTATTCAACCACCCCTCCACGGGCTACTGTTCATCCAGCCCTCCACCATCTATTGTTCATCCAGCCCTGCACGGGGTGGTCCTGTTCATCCAGCCCTCCACGGGGTCATGTTCATCCAACCCCAACCGGCTCGATCGTTCGGGGTCTTGTTCATCCAAAGGCAACACCACGGGGTCCTGTTCACCCACCCCCACCGGGAACTGTTCATCCAAATCCTACCAACAACGCTCACTGTTCATGCAGAGGCAACATCGATCGACTTCAGTTAGTAGCAGTAGCGAAGGAACCGCTTAATCGGATTCAGTTAACAGCCATCGATCGATCGCTTGGGTTCAGTAACGCGTAGCCTGCAGTGCAATCGCTCGGGTTCAGTAGGCGAACGCCTCGCTTGGGTTCAGTTAGAGCCCAATGCCTCGCACCCACGCGCGTGCGTGTACGAGAGAAACGCGCAAACCTCCATGCATTGCTCGGCCCCGACCACCCACCGTAACCGGGAACACCCCGATATTTTCATCGCCCTCGCTTCTACCATGGTTTTTTCCGTCATGGATGGCCCAAAGAATGTCATTCAGTTGCGTCTCTGGCCCGCCCAGGATGAAAAGCCAATTTTCTATCATGATTTTTTGTCATAGAAGTAGGAGCCCACCACATCTATGATGATACCAGTTTTGTCACAATTATCGTCATAGAAGTGTCATAAGTATGACAGAGATTTTTTTGTTCGGCCCAAAATGTCACGGATGTGTCTTTTTTTGTAGTGTAGGCGGCTGGAGAGAAGTCCGTTTAGTCCGTTTTGCGGTACGCCAGACCCCTCCCGATGAACAGGACCCCGTTTCGACCATAGGCAGTCGGAGAGTAGTCTGTTTCATCCGTTTTGCGGTACGTCAGACCCCTCCGGATGAACAAGCCCCCGTTTCGACCGTGGGAGGTCGAAGAGAACTCAGTTTCCTCTGTTTTGCGGGACCTGAGACCCCGAGTCGATGAACAGGACCCCAGTTGGGCTATTTCGTCCAAGTGGCTTGGATCCCGATGAACAGGACGTAGTCCGACCTAGTCGCTTACCTCCCGATGAACACAACATAGTTTCCTCCGTTCCGACCCAGCCGGTTGGCTGCCGATGAACAAGACGTCGTCGTTGTACGTGTTCGAGACCCCACCTGTATGTATGTACGTAGCCGTATTTACTTTCTTGTAGCGTGGTTGTACGTATGTGTACACGATTTAGACATGACTGCCTCAACGTCTACGTCACACGTGCTGCTCCTTGCTCGTCCACGGTTCATCCTTGCAGAGAGACCAACCGACCAGTATGTATGTACACGTTTGCGACCAGAGAGACAACCCTACGTATTGTTCGACCGGGTGGGTCCCAGCTATCAGGGAGGATAAGGAGGCACTTCCTTGCGTGCGAAGATATAGCTGATAGGTCCCAGCTGTTAGGGGGAGAAATAATTTTTTTGCCCGTAATAAGGACACACTTCCTTGGGTGCGAAGATGTAGCTGTTCGGTCCCAGCTGTCAGGGGGAGAAAACATTATTTTTAGGGTAAAAAGGAATGCAGTTGCATGCATGTGTCCATGGGCGTGGTGCGTCCTCACTGTCAGCCTCTCCACGTACAGTCATCTTCCGATGACTCTTGTTTGTTGACCACGTTGACCACACCGTGTCGAGCACACCAAGTGCGGTGGACGATGGCAAGGCCCTAGATTGGAACGACCCAGAGACATGCAAGACGCGGCAGTGGAGTCGCAGATGGAGAGAAGTGGGTAACTTGACTGGTTCAGGTGCGCGGGCAGCACTGCCGCCCATGGGAGACAGGAGCAAGATCAGAGGTTGAAGAAGTAGCACGGCTGTTGGATTAACATCCAACAGTCCAGCTGGTAGAATCATTTGTTGATTAAATTGGCAAAGCCCTACATACGCATTAGCTTAGTAGGCCCACAAGTTAGCTACCAAATATGCCAGGTCCCAGCTGTCATCGAGAGGAATAGTTTTTTTGCGTAACAAGGAGGCACTTCCTTCCGTGCGAAGATACAGCCGGTGGGTCCCAACTGTTAGCAGGAGCAATCATTTTTTCGCGTAATAAGGAGGCACTTGCTTATTTGGGTCCCTACTATCAGCCTCTCCACTTACACCCTCTTCCAATGGTTGTTCTTTCTTGACCATGATGACCACGCCGCGCCGAGAGCACCAACGCGATGGGTGACAACGAGGCCCAGGAAGGGAATGACCCGGAGCCGATGAAACCACAACAGCGGATGCCCATGCTGAGGGGAGTACGAGGGCTGATTGGTCGGCTGCGGGGTGAGGCTGACATCACCAGAAAATAACACGAGGTGCGGCTGGGTAGAGGGATGGCCTGGCGACAGCATAGCCAGCCACGGGAGGAGGGAGCAGCCAGTCCCGCCGGCGCTGGTTTGGGCGGCTGGAGCAGGAAGATCAGAGATTGAAGAAGCACGGTGGCCGTTGGATGGACATCCAATAGTTACTGCTCTGTGTTGACTAAGTTGACAAAGCCTTGCGTACGCGTCAAAACTTTTTTTAAGACAACGTCATTGTCAACCTAGTAGGCCCACAAGTCAGCCTCCGAATCTGTGGAAAACAACATACAACCCATTTGCCATTATTTTCAATTATCTACAACCCATTTGCTAATTCTTAAGGATATTTTGAAGCCCATATTCTTTTTATTAGCATTACGGACCATATTCTGGCCACTGCTAAAAATTCAACGAAATTTTGCATATTTCGATGGGGTACAAACTCTTTTAATCACGAAATTTCGAGTCACGTTAAAAATGATTTTTAAAAAATTATATCAAAATAAAATACAAAGAAATTTTTTCACAAGAAAATGAATGAAATTTAAAATCTAGAAAAAATGAAATTTGAATGTAATCGCCGGTTGGCTCTGGTTAAAAAAAATTATAGCCCATTTCTTACTACTTATAGCCCATTTTCTGGGGAAGCCGAATACATCCCTCCTCGTCTTGAAATATTTGCAGCCCAGCAGGGCTGAGAAAAGCAAGTAGGCCTTGGTCAGGTATTCTCCAAAAAATAGAACCGGGCTAGCCATTTTCAGAAAGAAAAAAGATATCAACTAGGCTCGTCATGTGCTTAACTAAAAGCGTGGGCTAGACGGGCCACAGCCCCCGCATAGCGCGCAGTTGAGCTCCGTCTCTAAAACCCAAAAACAACTAGGTGAGCTGCTGGGTACCTGGTGTTAGCCGTTTGTTGTGTAATTTTCTCGTTTATTGACTACATTGACAATGGCATGGGGCCTAGATGTCAAACAATTAGGGGGGAGTATTTTTTCGGCTTGCAATAACGAGGAACCTGCTTGCGTAATGCCACGGCCTTGGTGGGTCCCTATTGTCAGCCTCTCCATGTACAGTCATCTCCTGTTCCTCTCGGTTGTTGACCATGTTGACAATGCCAGACGGTGGCAGGCACAACGAGCGAACCAAGGCGGAGAACGACGTCGAGGCCTCGGACTGGAACGAACATGAGTCATGGAAGATGTAGCAGTGTAGTGGCAGGCGAAGGAGTACCAGGGCAACAACATGTAACTCAAGATTACAAACGGTACAAAAGCCCAAGGATTAATTGTTCATCAAATTTATACAAAACCCAGATTGAACGTGGCAATAACATATAACCCAACCACAGTTTTTGGCAGTCACAAACAAATGGATCGGTCTGATCCACAAAATCAGCATCCTGTGCCAAATTTTTTATTAGAACATGATCACAAGTTGTTGTAAAGAGAAGCCGAGCATGTTCAGAAGCCCATTTGTCCACCTGAAACTTCTTTTTTTGCTATTCAACATGTCCATCCGTGAGAAATTTCTTGTTGAAAAACTTAAGCTTCATAGACAATAGTAACCTCGAATTCAATAGGAAGAATGTGACAAAGCTTCTGTTTGCCTGGTTGGATGCATATCCTTCCATCGTTATAGTCCTCAAACGAATGTCATGAGAACTGAGAAAATCCCATTGCTTATTACGCCACCGATTGCGTATATGTTTTCTCCATGTGTTAGTGCCTAAGTAGACATGAAGATTGAAAGTAGTTAATGTCTAAAAAAGAGAGTATGTCTAAGGAGCGACAACTGAACGGTTAATTCTACTACAATATATAAGGGCTTTCAATGTGCATGAAATCATCACCTTTATATATAAATTCTCCAGACATAGAAAGCATCGCAACAAGAAAATAATTATGTTCAGATCATAACTAAAAATTCTGATATATAAGATCTTGACAGAATCCAACATCATTGATAGCTATCCATGGACGAACTCTTCATTGAACATATAACATAATATTAGTACCCAAAGTGTACTCCAAGATGATATAAAAATTATGCGCACAAATGAAAAATGCAGCTTATGATTACAAATTTATAGATGATAATATACGATACCTGAATAAGTGTGGAGCCAAACACCAACTTGTGATCATTAATTAGATCACAAATTACACCCAAGGTCTCTAGTTTGGGTGCAGAGATGACAATTATTTGCGAAGGTATATAACAATAATGAAGGAGCAACCTTTGAAGTGAAGGGGCATCTTTGATGATGAGCTGTTGTCCTTCAAAACAAATTCCAATGCTTTTAAGGAGAGGCGACTTTATTTGGAGACAACTGATATGGATTTCTATTCCCAAAATAATCAGCAAGCGCTCCAAGGCAAGGCAACTAAAGTGGATGATGCTATGCAGTGAGGCGTCCGACAGATAAAGCACCACAAGCAGAAGTTTTTTTAGTAGTGAGAGTCGAAGCATTTGTACGAGATTGTATGGTAGATGGCACCGGGCGAACGTGGCGGTGTGGAGAGATGAGGAAATCCACGAGATGGACAATGGTGGTGTGGGCACAAATTCTTAGTGTTCGGTTTGTGGTATAAAACTTTCGTGGTAATGGTAGAACTCAAACTGCTGAATTTTTTTGAATTCAGGGGTTGTCAGTCAGGCGTCCACCGTGCAGGGTATGGACAACAGGTAGCGTGTCAGGATGTAGAGGCGTTGAACGGAGCCCTGGTGGGAGGATATGACGGCTCTAAGGAGTTCAAAATCATGAACGACAGATAGCTGGCGACAGTTGATATTAAGGGGCGTGGCGCACCATAGAGGGCGCCTCCGAGTTGAGAGGACTTGGGTGTGGCAGCAATCCTTGGTGGGGAGAAGCGAGATGACCCCAAGCATGGCGTCCGGGAGATCGCTGATGCGGTCCACCCGAGATTCTATGGGTTTCTCAGATCCGGTGGGGGGGCATATCGCTTCTCCCCGCGCTACCGGGTGCGAGATCTACAACCAATGTCGCCGCTGGTGGGGGCCTCGTTTTCTTGGCGCTGGGGCCAGCTGACTCCATTTTCCTTGCAGGCGTCGCACCGAGCTCACAGTTTTGAGCAGAGTAGTCAGAGACGAGCCTAGTGGCAGTGCGAGTGGGGAAGAAGGATGGCTGGGGTTTTCTATAGGAGTGGAAGAAGAGGAGCAGGCTTTTTCTATATGAGTGAGGAAGAAGGTGAGTGGGGGTTTTCTGTACGAGTGAGGTAGATGGGGAGCAGGGGGAATTGGGGGCGACGAAAGTGGGAGAGTCCAGCGAGCTACAGTATAAGTGGAAGCAAGGAGGAAGAAGGGTTTAACTGGGATCACCCCCTCTTCAAGAAATATGGGCTTTTCCTCGCAAAAAACAAAAACAAATGGGCTTTAAGATGGATATGCTTTTGTATCGCCGTAGTCGACTGCCCATGTTTCATTCGGGAGGGCCTTAACACTAGAGGCATCCCATTAGAGACATCCTCCAGCTTATTGCCCATTCGAAAGAAAAAAAGAGACGCCTCCAGCTTAATTATGGCTCCTCATCAGTAACATTTTTCAACTTGAAAAAAAAGTTATAGCTCCTTTTCGGGCCGGCTTGGCATCCACCAAATTAGAGGATGGTGTATTGCATGCAGACACTCACACTGGTCGTAGCGCGGCAAAATGAGGGGTCAAATAACATACCCACAATATACATAGATTGTAAAGGTTGACACGCTAACATTCACACTAAACTAAGCTTCACAAGGTACATTATGCATACTAGCTAACATTCACAAGCACTTAAGTTCAACATGTTTATGCATCTAAATGATTCACAAGACTATAACCAAGACAAAGCTGTGAGCAGGTGTAGAAATAAAGAAAAAATGATTGATGCTTCTCTGAGCAAAGGGCCTCCCTATGCACACCTTAACTTCCTGGGCATGCTTCTTTCTGATCAATGTTGCATGAACTTTGATCATGTTGGTAACTCCACAGCTAGCTTGATGGCTCATATTGCAATTTACGCTGACACATTGCAGCAAACAGAGGATGCAATAGAGATCATCAGACCATTTTGTGCAGTTCCACTGAAATCATCTTCATTGTCCTGAATGTGAAAAGATAGGAAAGTGTTGTACTTAAACGGTCGCAAAACAATAGCACATATCAATAGCTTGGCATGACAAAAATGATCATCTAGAAGGGGGATACTGAACTGCGTGAGGAAGATTATGCATAATTTTATAGGTCTTTAGTTGATTTCCACCTTGGGATCTCCTATGATGGCACGGAGGAAATTCTATGCAATCAATGAGCGCAATTCCTTCCGTGTGGTTGTAGAAAGTTTGTCCGACTAACCCCAATATCTTTTTTGTGCAGTTCCACTAAAATAATGCACCTCTGTTTGCACGCCCCTACTCGCCGGCTAGGCCATCAATGACTCGGTCTCTTTTATCTTGCATTGACGGCGTGACTGCAGTGCTTGTTTGCTCCTGCACACATGACAGGCTCATTCCACACTGCAAACAGCAAGTCAACGTGCGAATAAGCTTATTTCATCTTGCGTTGGTCATTCTAACTAGTTACGAATGTAGGAATACCTGGAGCACCATGAGGTCAGCTGACAACAGGTTCCACTAAAATTGAGGTTTGTGCTTCTGTTTGCACAAATAGACACCATATGGAGATACTCAACCCTGTTTGCGCAAATATTTAACAGGGGCTATTTAAGCAGTGTCATTTCTTTGCAGCGGCATATGATTAACAGCAGCATCTCATATGTTATCAATGGCATTATAGTGACAGTATGAAAACGTGCCATTAACTAAGAAGTGCCATCACATCAAATCAACACTGGCACTAGATTAACAGGGGCTTACATTAACATGCATAACAATTGCATTATTACTCTGTGATGACAGATTGGGAGTAGCACTTGATGAGTACGTACGTGCACGATTAACATGAACGATCGTTCTAACAAAGGGTGACACGGAAAGGAGAAACACATCGTCGTGTCAACCATTGTGCAATTAAATTTTGTGCAGTTCAACGGAGATGCAGCTATGTTACCGGTGTCAGAGTTCAGTGTAATGGCTCAAAACACTCTTTATGCGAAATAAAGCAAGACAAAAGCATTTCATAAAATGGTGGTGGCATCGATTCATTTTATCAATGGCAATAGATTGAGAGCAGCATTACTTAAAAGCGACATCACATTAAAAGTGGCATTGTTTCATTTTACCTGTGATGTTAGATTAACAGCAGCAGTAAGTGCATAGGGACAGAGGAGGCACAAGCACGTTTTACATCCACCGAGGCATAAAGTGGTGAGGCAGAGGTGTTGCCGAGTGCGGCAAACATGCAAAGCATGTCTGGATTTGTGCATTTTTTGTTCTTGTCAGTGACCTTTCCTATGTGACCACAAGAAATCTAGACGTGCTCATTCTCGGTTGCATTGTCGACCCAACACCCCCACTTTCTGTCCTTTTTTGACCAAGAGACCAGTCAGGCCAGCATCTTTATTTCCCTTTCCAACCAAGAGATCAGTTTGTTAGCCAGTATCTGTAGTACCTTTTTTCCTCTAATAGTAAAAAATTAGGTGGTGTTCGAGTGTTCGACAAGCCGACAGAGCTAGCTACATGGGGAGCTTTGTAATACTAGAAGAATATCCACATGCAGGATGCAGCGACGTGGGGAGCAATCCTAACTTGATGAATAAAAGGGATGCAGCGATGTGGGGAGCTGGGCCATTAGAACAAGGCCGGTTCTAAAATAAGCTATACCTCTGGTCTGCGGGATGTGGCGAGGTAGGCGGTGGGATCTGCCAACTCGATGGCAGGGAGCAAGGGTGAGGAGGACCTCCCACGCTGGCGCCATGTTAGAGAAGATGGTGCGCGTTGGCTTCCTCCCTCGCCACCGGCGATCACCAGCGGAAGGTATCCGACCGGATTTGTGTCAACCAGAGAGAAGAGAGAGAGAGAGAGGACACCGTGGTCTTGTTTAGATCTGGAGAGGGTGAGAGAGTGAGTGATACGTCTCCGTCGTATCTATAATTTTTGATTGTTCCATGCCAATATTATACAGCTTTCATATACTTTTGGCAACTTTTTATACTATTTTTGGGACTAACATATTGATCCAGTGCCCAGTGTCAGTTCTTGTTTGTTGCATGTTTTTTGTTTCGCACAAAATCCATATCAAACAGAGTCCAAACGGGATAAAAACTGACGGAGATTTTTTTTGAATATATGTGATTTTTGGGAAGAAAAATCAACGTGAGACGATGCACGAGGGGGCCACGAGGCAGGGGGCACGCCCTAGGGGGTCAGGCGCGCCCTGGGCCCTTGTGGCCACCCTGTAAGGCGGTTTATGTCCTTCTTTCGCCGCAAGAAAGCTAATATCTGGATAGAGATCATGTTAAAATTTCAGCCCAATCAGAGTTACGGATCTCTAGGAATATAAGAAACGGTGAAAGGGCAGAATCTGAGAACGCAGAAACAGAGAGAGACAGATCCAATCTCGGAGGGGCTCTCGCCCCTCCCATGCCATGGAGGCCATGGACTGGAGGGGAAACCCTTCTCCCATCTAGGGAGAAGGTCAAGGAAGAAGAAGAAGAAGGGGGGCTCTCTCTCCCCCTCTCTCCCGGTGGCGCCAGAACGCCGCCGGGACCATCATCGTGTGACGGCAATCTACACCAACACCTCCGTCATATTCACCAACATCTTCATCACGTTCCCCCATCTATCTACACCAGTCCACTCTCCCGCAACCCGATGTACCCTCTACTTGAACATGGTGCTTTATGCTTCATATTATTATCCAGTGATGTGTTGCCATCCTATGATGTCTGAGTAGATTTTCGTTGTCCTATCGGTGATTGGTGAATTACTATGATTGATTTAATTTTCTTGTGGTTATGTTGCTCTCCTTTGGTGCCCATCATACGAGCGCGAGCGTGGATCACACCATAGGATTAGTTGTACGTTGATAGGACTATGTATTGGAGGGCAAGAGTGACAGAAGCTTCAACCTAGCATAGAAATTGATGCATGCAGGATTGAAGGGGGACCAATATATCTTAATGCTATGGTTGGGTTTACCTTAATGAACGTTAGTAGTTGCGGATGCTTGCTAATAGTTCCAATCATAAGTGCATAGAATTCCAAGTCAGGGATGACATGCTAGCAGTGGCCTCTCCCACAAAAAACTTGCTATCGGTCTAGTAACGTAGTCAATTGCTTAGGGACAATTTCGCAACTCCTACCACCACTTTTCCACACTCGCTATACTAACTTTATTGCTTCTTTACCTAAAACAGCCCCTAGTTTTTATTTACATGCTCTTTATATTCTTGCAAACCTATCCAACAACACCTACAAAATACTTCTAGTTCCATACTTGTTCTAGGTGAAGCGAACGTTAAGCGTGCGTAGAGTTGTATCGGTGGTCGATAGAACTTGAGGGAATATTTGTTCTACCTTTAGCTCCTCGTTGGGTTTGACACTGTTACTTATCTATTTAGAGAGATGACAGGAACTGGCCATTCACATGGTTAGTCATAAAATCCTACATAAGACTGGTAGATCACTGAATATTATATGTTTGATTCCTTGCAATAGTTTTGCGATATAAAGATGGTGATATTAGAGTCATGCTAGTGGGTAGTTGTGGATTTTAGAAATACTTGTGTTGAAGTTTGTGATTCCCGTAGCATGAACGTATGGTGAACCGTTATGTGATGAAGTCGGAGCATGAGGTATTTATTGATTGTCTTCCTTATGAGTGGCGGTCGGGGACGAGCGATGGTCTTTTCCTACCAATCTTTCCCCTGGGAGCATGTGCGTAGTACTTTGTTTCGATGACTAATTGATTTTTGCAATAAGTATGTGAGTTCTTTATGACTAATGTTGATTCCATGGACTATACGCACTCTCACCCTTCCATCATTGCTAGCCTCTTCGGTACCATGCATTGCCCTTTCTCATCTCGAGAGTTCGTGCAAACTTCGCTAGTGCATCCAAACCCCGTGATACGATACGCTCTATCACACATAAGCCTCCTTATATCTTCCTCAAAACAGCCACCATACCTACCTATTATGCCATTTCCATAGCCATTCCGAGATATATTGCCATGCAACTTCCATCATCATATACATGACTTGAGCATTTATTGTCATATTGCTTTGCATGATCATAAGATATCTAGCATGATGTTTTCATGGCTTGTCCGTTTTTGATGCCATTGCTATGCTAGATCATTGCATATCCCGGTACATCACCAAAGGCATTCATATAGAGTCATATCTTTGTTCTAGTATCGAGTTGTAATATTGAGTTGTAAGTAAATAAAAGTGTGATGATCATCATTATTAGAACATTGTCCCATGTGAGGTTATCAAAATAAAAGAGGCCAAAGGAGCCCAAATAAAAAAAGAGGCCAAAGAATCCCACACTTGTGCTTCAAAGTATGAGACAAGAAGGGACAAGGGACAATGTTACTATCCTTTTACCACACTTGTGCTTCAAAGTAGCACCATGTTCTTCATATAGAGAGTCTCATTGAGTTATCACTTTCATATACTAGTGGGAATTTTCATTATAGAACTTGGCTTGTATATTCCGATGATGGACTTCCTCAAATGCCCGAGGTCTTCATGAGCAAGCAAGTTGGATGCACACCCATTTAGTTTCAGTTTGAGCTTTCATATACTTATAACTCTAGTGCATCTGTTGCATGGCAATCCCTACTCCTCACACTGACATCAATTGATGGGCATCTCCATAGCCCGTTGATTAGCTGCGTCAATGTGATACTTTCTCCTTTTTTGTCTTCTCCACACAAACTCCACCATCATATTCTATTCCACCCATAGTGCTATGTCCATGGCTCACGCTCATGTATTGCGTGAAAGTTGAAAATGTTTGAGAACGTCAAAAGTATGAAACAATTGCTTGGCTTGTCATCAGGGTTGTGCATGATTTGAATATTTTATGTGGTGAAGATGGAGCATAGCCAGACCATATGATTTTTTAGGGATGACTTTCTTTGACCATGTTATTTTGAAAAGACATGATTGCTTTATTAGTATGATTCAAGTATTATTGTCTTAATGTCAAATGTTAGACTATTTCTTTGAATCACTCATGTCTTAATATTCATGCCATGATTAGATTACATGATCAAGATTATGCTAGGTAGCATTCCACATCAAAAATTATCTTTTTAATCATTTACCTACTCGAGGACGAGCGGGAATTAAGCTTGGGGATGCTGATACGTCTCCGTCGTATCTATAATTTTGTACTGTTCCATGCCAATATTATATAACTTTCATATAATTTTGGCAACTTTTTATACTATTTTTGGGACTAATATATTGATCCAGTGCCCAGTGTCAGTTCCTGTTTGTTGCGTGTTTTTTGTTTCGCAGAAAATCCATATCAAACGGAGTCCAAACGGGATAAAAACTGACGGAGATTTTTTTTGGAATATATCTGATTTTTGGGAAGAAAAATCAACGCGAGACGATGCCCGAGGGGGCCACGAGGCAGGGGGCGCGCCCTAGGGGGTCAGGCGCGCCCTGGGCCCTTGTGGCCACCCCGTAAGGCGGTTTATGTCCTTCTTTCGCCGCAAGAAAGCTAATATCCGGATAGAGATTGTGTTAAAATTCAGCCCAATCGGAGTTACGGATCTCCGGGAATATAAGAAATGGTGAAAGGGCAGAATTTGAGAACGCAGAAACAGAGAGAGACAGATCCAATCTCGGAGGGGATCTCGCCCCTCCCATGCCATGGAGGCCATGGACCGGAGGGGAAACCCTTCTCCCATCTAGGGAGAAGGTCAAGGAAGAAGAAGAAGGGGGGCTCTCTCCCCTCTCTCCCGGTGGCGCCGGAACGCCGCCGGGGCCATCATCGTGTGACGGTGATCTACACCAACACCTCCATCATATTCACCAACATCTTCATCATGTTCCCCCATCTATCTACAGCGGTCCACTCTCGCACAACCTGCTGTACCCTCTACTTGAACATGGTGCTTTGTGCTTCATATTATTATCCAATGATGTGTTTCCATCCTATGATGTCTGAGTAGATTTTCGTTGTCCTATCGGTGATTGGTGAATTACTATGATTGATTTAATTTGCTTGTGGTTATGTTGCTATCCTTTGGTGCCCATCATATGAGCCCACGCGTGGATCACACCATAGGGTTAGTTGTATGTTGATAGGACTATGTATTGGAGGGCAAGAGTGACAGAAGCTTCAACCTAGCATAGAAATTGATGCATACGGGATTGAAGGGGGACCAATATATCTTGATGCTATGGTTGGGTTTTACCTTAATGAACGTTAGTAGTTGCAGATGCTTGCTAATAGTTCCAATCATAAGTGCATAGAATTCCAAGTCAGGGATGACATGCTAGCAGTGGCCTCTCCCACAAAAAACTTGCTATCGGTCTAGTAACGTAGTCAATTGCTTAGGGACAATTTCGCAACTCCTACCACCACTTTTCCACACTCTCTATACTAACTTTATTGCTTCTTTACCTAAAACATCCCCTAGTTTTTATTTACATGCTCTTTATATTCTTGTAAACCTATCCAACAACACCTACAAAATACTTCTAGTTTCATACTTGTTCTAGGTAAAGCGAACGTTAAGCGTGCGTAGAGTTGTATCGGTGGTCGATAGAACTTGAGGGGATATTTGTTCTACCTTTAGCTCCTCGTTGGGTTCGACACTCTTACTTATCGAAAGAGGCTACAATTGATCCCCTATACTTGTGGGTTATCAGTGAGAAGAAGAGAGCAACCCTAGCAAGCAAGTCCCAAAGTGGGTTATCAGTAATTGTTTTTCTCTCCATAGCGATTGTTTTAAATTGAATACGCGCGGGGCCATCTTTTTTACATTTAACGTACCAGTAAAAAGAAACTCGATCAATAACTGTGCCACTGCGTTCAGGTCGCACTTGGTATGGCTGACATTTGGTCCCAGACACCACATTAAGTGGACGACTAGATGTCTCAAATTGTCACGTTACCTGCCTTTTCGTGTGCAAATGTGCTCCACCATGAGTATACCCGCGCGTGTGTGTGAGGGGAGAGTGAAGTCCGAATTATAAACCTTGAGGTTGTAGAGCTAGTCGGAAACAAACCCTCACCTTTAAATCCCTAAAGTTTGTACCCTGTTCTCTGTAATCCCGGTCATTTTTAACCTTAAGGGCATGTGCGGTTCAAGGGGTTTTAACATGGGTTAACAGGGATTGTCGGGTATTAAATCATGTACAAGCCAAATTCCCTCCATTTCTTCTCCAAACCCCTTGGGAGGAGGTTGAACCGAACAAGGCCTAAGACTAACCACAGTGGGAGTAACTTCAAGAGTAACATCGAGTCCAACTCAGCAAATTCGCCTATGTGGCAACTAGTTAATGAGGAGATAGGTAAATTGAGTAACTTTATAGCTAGTTACTCATTCTATGAACATCACACATACCAAAACAAAATGACTATAACCTAATAAATGAAGCTTTGCATGACACTACACGTGTGATGACCACTGGAGCAATCCACTCAGGTTGTATGTAAACATGTTTACACTCTTCATTCATGATTTTTAGTACAAATAGGATGCACATGGCAATGTCATCCTCATACCGGACACTATTGATGGATGGCCATGCAGCGTCGCCATGCTCACCTGCAGCTGCAACCCGAGTTGCGCATGCAACAATTACGACTGCAATGGAGTACTAGACGCACAAGGCATGTTGTTGGTGCTACTTCATGAGCTATCGAGCCGTCTAGACGAGCGCGTGGTATGAAGTACGTCGTTCTTTCGCCGCATCCTGGCCATCGCAAAGGTGGTGACGCATTACCATGCAAAAAAGGTGGTGACGCACTTTGCGGGGTTGTTAGAGATGGAGTTCGTCATCCCACTCCAGCAACGGACAACACTCGCCCGAGATAGCGAACGTGGACGCAAATTCATACAAACACGACTGGATTTCATATAAACATGACGGATTTCATTACATTTACATTAAATAAATTGTGCTAGTCCAGAGCTAAAGGTATAATTAGTATACCCAATCTAAATGGTCGTTGGCTGCTACTTCTTGAGCTTGCGTTGGTTTTTCCCTTGAAGAGGAAAGGGTGATGCAGGAAAGTAGAGATAAGTATTTCCCTTAGTTAGAGAACAAGGTATCAATCCAATAGGAGACAATGCACAAATCACCTAATACCTTCACAAACAATCAAACAACTTGCACCCAACGCGATAAAGGGGTTGTCAATCCCTTCACGGTTACTTGCAAAAGTGAGAACTGATAGAGAGAGATGAAACTAAACAAACGATCAAGTAAATATTTTTGGTTTATAGATCGGAAAGTAAAAGATTGTAAAATAGTAGATCGGAAACTAATATGATGGAAAATAGAAGATCGGAAACTTATATGATGAAAAATAGACCCGGGAGCCATAGGCTAGAGGCTTCTCTCAAGACAGCAAATAATACGGTGCATGAACAAATTACTGTCGGGCAATTGATAGAAAAGCGCAAAGTTATGACGATATCTAAGGCAATGATTATTAAATATAGGTATCACGTCCGTGTCAAGTAGACCGAAACGATTCTGCATCTACTACTATTACTCCACACATCGACTGACTCCTGCCTGCATCTAGAGTATTAAGTTCATCAAGAACAGAGTAACACATTAAGTAAGATGCCATGATGTAGAGGAATAAATTCAAGCAATACGATGTAAACCCCGTCTTTTTATCCTTGATGGCAATAATACAATACGTGCCTTGCTGCCCCTACTATCACTGGGAAAGGACACCGCAAGATTGAACCTGTCGGCGTCCTGGGAATGGGGGTCCCCAGACTTGCCTGCCTGCAGCCCGCGGCGTGGCTGAGCCAGCAGGCCGTACGACCCATCTTCACCAACAAAGCACCCAAGACCCTCGCGAGGGGCCAAGCCTCACAAGGCGGATGATGCAAGACCTCCTCGGGAGTGGCCTAGCTAGGCAGGCTCACGAGGAGCGGAGATATCAAGGCAAGGTGAACCTCACGAGGTTCTCGTGACGTGAGCCGTGACGATCGACACCAGGCGGGCGCCAGCGCGCACAATGTCCTTGTTTCCTCTTTGGTGCAAAGGGGGCAAGCGCATCCGCGGAGTACCAAGGCATCAGGCAAAGGTTGCCATTTCGGTGCAACAAGACCAAGACCGAGGACTGCAAGCCGGAGGTCATCGTGGAGCCCAGAACAGCATCACCACCAGAACTTTGTGCAGGCGAAGACTACTTTTGTCAGGATAGCTTGTACTAGCTGTCCCCCTTCAAATTAGCCCGCCATTGTTGGCTCCCTTCCCGCTTGACATTTGGGAAGAGGACCAGGGCCTCTATAAATAGGACTAGCCACCACAATGGAGAGAGAGGTCGGATCTAAGTGAGAGAAGGGACGGACTGACCTTAGTTCGAGAGAGACCACCTCACACCCAAGCTCACCGAGCACAAGAACGCCTTAACCTCAGGAGGCCGTTCCCTTGTATTGTTCATCATCAGCCCAAGGGGCAATCAACCGCCACCACACTGGAGTAGGGTATTACACCACAATGGTGGCCGAACCAGTATAAACCCCGTGTCCATCTGTGTTGTGAGTTCGTCGAGTTCGTCCGCGAGATCCTAGCAAGCTAGAGCGTAGATCGATTGAAGGGAAAGACTTTGCACGCACCCCAGTGTTCGAACCTTAAGGGTTTGCCGGGACCCCATACCCCGACATTTGGCCTGCCAGGTAGGGGTGCACCGTAGCTTCCCTTCCATCAGTTCGTCGCTCCGTCAATCCGTCGTCTCCATGTCAGACGCTCGCCGCGCTCGAGCTGAGCATCGGGCCGCCCGCGTCGCTCAGACGGCTCCCGTCGGCAGGCCGCCTCGTCGTTCTTCGTCCCCTGCCGCCAACGCTGCCACCGGCTCGGTGGGAAACAAGCAGCAGGCATCCTCGCAACATCCTTTGGTGCGGTAGGACGGCCGCACCGCTACTCCATCACTCACTCTAGCTGGCTCTTCATCCCACACGCACTGCACTCCCTGGAGGCACGGGCTGCGCTCATCGCGGCAAACGAGCTCCTGCGTTACCGCCCGGTCGACGATGTCTATGACGAGTGGCTCGACCGCGTCGCCGAGCTCGTCCGTGCCACGGGGGGCTCTCTGGCACCGTCTCACTCTCTGCCTCCCCCTCAGCAGGCCGCGGGCAACGGGGCTCGTGGCGCGCCTCCACCACCTCGACCCCAAGACGGTGCCTTGGCGCCAAGGCACGCGCCTCCGCGGCGTGATCCCCCGCGCCCGGCGCCTGCGCGCGAAGAAAGGAGCTGCCAAGAAATCCCGCGGCCGTGAGAAGCTGCACCAGCGCTCCCCGCGCCACCTCGTCAAGACCGCGCGCTGCCTGCAGTGGCACAGCGCGGACCTCACCAAGACCAAGCTCTGCCCCCGAAGCAGGCCCCGGCAACCATGGCAGCCTGCCGTGCCTTCACCCCTGAGCTGCGCAATGTTGCCTGGCCGGGCAAGTTCAAGCCAGATCTGCCTCCTCGGTACGATGGCATCGCCGACCCCGCGGAGTTCCTGCAGCTCTATGAGTTGAGCATCGAAGCGGCCAATGGCGACGAAAAAGTCATGGCGAACTGGTTTCCTATGGCTCTCAAGGATGGGGCCCGCTCCTGGCTCCTGAACCTGCAACACGGCTCGATCTCCTCCTGGGACGAGATGCGCGACCGCTTTGTCGCCAACTTCCAGGGAACTCGTGACCTCCCACTAGTCGTGGGCAACCTACGCCGCATAAAGCAACAGCCAGGAGAGACCCTCTAGAAGTACATCCAGCGCTTCAACAGCACCCGCCTCAAGATCCCCAAGGTCACGGACGAGGCCATCATCTCTGCGTTTTCCGATGGCGTCCGCGACGTCAAGATGAAGGAAGAGATGGCAATCCATGAGGAGCTTTGCACATCTCAGGAGTTGTTCAACCTGGCGACCAGGTGCGCAAGAGCTGAGGAGGGGCGCCTCTCTCTCCTTGAGCTGTCAGCTGCAGGAGTGGAGGAAAAGAAGGCCAAGGCCAAGGACATGAAGCGCAAGGAGGCAGTAGTGCTCGCAGCAGAGCCCGACACCAAGTGAGGCAGAGATCATCCCGAGTCATCCAAGAACGGTCGCCCATTCTGCGCCTTCCACAACTTGAACACCCACAACACCAGCGACTGTCAAGAGCTCAGAGCCATTCGGGAAGGACGCTTCGGCCGACTCCCCGAGCGGAACGACCAGGGCTACGGCCGTGGAGGACGATGCGGAGGCGGACGCTGGGACGACCGTGGCCCGCGCCAGGAGTGGCGTGACCGGCCTCGTGAGGACCGCTGGTAGGACCAACCTCACGAGGGCGCCTGGAGGGACCCGCCTCGTGAGGATCACCCCCAGGGAAACGCTGGTCTTCCCCTGTTGCCACCGCCAAGGAAGAATGACGACCACCACCAGGACGAGGGGGCTGGGGGCTTCCAGGAGCCGCTCGCAGTCGCTTGCATCTTGGACGGCGCTCAGGCCCCAACCTCTCAGCGCATCTTCAAACAGTTCACTTGCAAGGTGAACGCGGCGCTCCCCAAGCTCGAGGCCACGCGCCCGCTCCGGTGGTACCAATGCGCCATCACCTTCAGCTCGGCCGACCAGCTCAAGTGCGCATCCACCACTGGCACGCTCCTTATGATGTGCTCCCCAGTCATTAGTAATGTGCAAGTCACCAAGACTCTCATCGACGGCGGCGCAGGGCTCAACGTCCTATCCGCCGACACATTCGACAGCCTCCAAGTGCCCTATGAGCAGCTCCAACCAACCAAGCCTTTCTCAGGAGTGACTGACGGTTCCACCACACCAATAGGGCAAGTCCACCTGCATGTCACCTTCGGGGAGCACAAGAATTACCGCACCGAGCTCATCGACTTCGACGCCGCACACATCCGCCTGCCGTACAACGCCATCCTCGGGTACCCAGCCCTGGACAAGTTCATGGCAGTCACTCACCACGGCTACAACGTTCTCAAGATGCCAGGAAGCGGGGGGATCATCATGGTCCCATGTGAAGAAAGGGATGCGGTGTGCTCCCTTGAGCGCGCCTTCCGAGCCGCGGCAATCGACAACCCTGACAGCAGAAGTGAAGGCCCTCCGGAGACCATCCCCAAGAAGAAGCTACCGTGCCATGCAGGACCCCAAGAAGATGGCGTCGCATCAGGAGCCTCGTTAGGATCCCGCTCCAGGGGCGCCTCCCTCCACCTCATAGGAAAGCATGCCCGGCGCCCTCCTTAGGCAAGGCTAGGGGGCTCCCTTCTGGAGGGCCTCAGACCTTGCCAATCTCATGAGGGAGGTGCTTGGGCACCACTTGGAAGCATGCTTCGCGGCACGTGTTCCTCAGGAGAGCATGGGGCAAGGAATGCTCACCACCCAGGAGTTCATCACCAAGACCACCCAAGAGCTACAAGACGCAAGAGCCATCTGTGGCGACAGCCGCTCACAGAGTGTGGCTCACCACCCAGGCAAGGGTGCTGAGCTACGCGTCTGCATTGACATCCCAGGGCTCAACAGGGCCGCATCTCAGGAGTGCTTCTGGCCAACACGTGCGGGCCGCTGTGAGGGCCCACCACACAGCTTCGTTCGCATGCCCCTCGGCTTGCCGAACGTGGCGTCGGCCCATCAGCGCCATGTGCGGAAAGTCCAGGCGGCTCAGGATGCCAGGTTCCACGCCGTTCGGGAGGAGATGGCGGCGGCCTTTAGGGAACCTCCTGAGCCCCCAGAGCCTCCCGAGGCTCAGGGACCCAGTGGCTAGTGAGGAGTCATTCCTTAGACACGTGGCTTCAGTTGCACCAACTCTACTTCGTCTACAGACCCAGGTGACATCTTCCAAGTTCATTTAAGCTGGGAGCGCCCCTCGGGCTGCACTATTCCCAGGCCACGTGGGTCCGTCCCTATGGCATGTATCTCTTTTCCTTATGTTCCTAAGTTTACCTCGCTGGGGGCGCCCCTCGGGCTGCATCATCCCCACGCCGCTCGGGCCAGACCCAGTGGCATGTACCTTCCTGCATTTATCTCAGGCAATCTGCTCTTCATGCTTAACCTGCCAATTGCCATCACCTGTTTGATCACCGCCCACCACGGGTCTGTTCACCCCATGCAATTTGCTTGCACGTTAAAAGGGGGGCTCCTGAGCATCGCGACTCAGGAGCTCTTACTGGCTCTCCAGCCCTCACCCCCTGGCCTTGACCACGGCATCGCGACCTGGCATACCAGCGGCGGCTGAGCTCGCTCGAGGGCCGGGACCTGAGGACGTAGAGTGCTTGCATCTAACCGCCTTGCAGGGACATACAGTCACCAAGACTCAAGACCGTGCGCAACCCGCCTTGAGGTAGGGCCTCGTGAGTCCCGCTCACGAGTGCCCAGATACACCTCCCAGCCCTGCCGTGCAAGCCACATGTCAGGGCGGGGCTGTACACGCCCCGGGGGATCCTCCCGGAGGGGGGGCCCATCCCACGCCCAAGTGGAAGCTCCATGCTCCACGCTGGCTGTCGACACTACCGAGGAGCGGCTATGCCCGTGCACAAGCGGAAGCACTACACTCCGCGCTGGTGATAAACAACTAAGGGCGACCCCACGGTCATACTAACCTCAGGGAGCCTAGAGCTCAGCGCCCAGCCTCACCATGACGCCTCCCCTCGGGAGAGTCGCGCGAGGGGGCTGGGCACGGGGGCTGCGCTTGGGTCACGCCCAAGCACACGCCACCCAACTAGGTCCCCCGGACCTAGGCGTCGCGCGCCCCTCTCGAGGCCTCGGCGAGGGCAGGTATGGAAATTGTTTGAACGTCAAGGGGGACTCCTGAGCATCGCGACTCAGGAGCCTAACTGGTCACGTAGCCCCTCACTCCTTGGTCTGTCTTGGTCTCCGGTCGGCCCAACGGCGGTTGAGGTATGCGCGGGGCCGGGCTCTACCGACACAGAACAAGGCAAATAAGGAAGGAAAACGTAGAATCTCAAAGCAAATATTACAAGCATACTGTTCTCACAACACAAATGAAAAGACTAAATGCCTCCACGAGGCCTGATGTATGTCGCAGGAATAAAACAAGGAGAATAGCCGCGGGTCACCCCTGGATGTCGCTGTCGCCTGCGGAAGGAGCTCCCCTGTGGGCGACGATGTCTTCACCTTCGCCACCAGCCGCAGGATCCGCGGCATCACCAGAGAGAGGATCGGAGACAAAGCCGCGGAACTTCCCCAGCAAAGCCTCCACTTGACCTTGAACAGCTGCGGCGGCGGTCTCGTAGAGATCTTCAGCCACAGGCTCCAGCAGGTCGTCAAGCTGGGCGTTGGGGTCGCGGAGGTGCAGATGGCTGAGGACGCGGGTAAGAGTGGCTGAAGACAGAACGCGAGCTTCCGCCTCCGCCATGGGACCGAGGCCCTCAACGACCTTCTCAAGCACCTTCACCACAAGAGGAAGTAGCTTGGCAGGGCCGTCCTCGTCAGTATCCAGCGCCTTCTCTAGGCCAGGCTCGTAGAGCGCTTTCAGCGCCTTTCGAGATCTCTTCTCGAGATCGGCGAAGGCCACACGGTCTTCGGCCAAGATCCGCGCCTTGGCATTGAGATGGGTCTCCTTCGCCCCCATCTTCTGCTCCAGCTCCTCCAACCGGTTGCGCTCGGCAACCTGCCTCTTCCCCGGCTCTGCCAGCTCAGCATCATGGTTCTTGACAGCTTCCTCCCGGGCCTTCATCTCCTTCTCCTCTACTTCGCGGCGGCGCTCCTCTTCGGCGTGCTTATCGTGCAAGCTCCACAACTCGCCCTCCAGCGCATGGTAGAGGTCATGGGCGGCCTGGGCGTCTTTTAGCGCCACCTCACGATCGGTCGCAGCGCCGACAACCCCTTGCTTCTCCCTCTCGGAAGCCGCAACAGCCTGGCCCAGCGCCGCGCGTACCACCAGGTCAGAGTGAAGCCAGCCGGAGGCCAACTCCAGACGTCCGGCCACCAAGCGCGGGTCAGCGCTCAGGAGATCCGCCTGCAGTTGGGTCATCTCTGAAAAGGCACGCTCCGAGACAGCAGCAGGAGCAGAGGAACCAAGGAGTGGAGGCACAGCAGTAGGAGGAATTGGCTCCGTCACCAGGGCTGGGGAGACCGTGGGCTCCGGAGCAGCTGGGACCTCATCAGCCGCGCCAAGAACTTGCACCTCCGGAGCCAACGGGGCCATGGGGGCTGACTCCATGCGATGGGGCTCCTCTTAGCCCCGCGGAGACGACCGGGCTGGGGAGGCATGGGCGATGTTGCCTCCTTGCTCTGTGGAGGGAGGCACAGCTGCCTTACCATCCTTCCTCTTCTTCGCCGAAGATGTCGGCTTGATCAACCAAAGACGAGCGTTAGAAAAAAGGCACCTACACGGACCAAGCGAAGTTCGAGACACCTACCGGTCCACCGCAAGGTACTCCACCCTTCGCTTGTGAAGCTTGAGGCCTGAGAGCATCGGGACCTGAGGAGCAGGCGCTCGGGCTCCGGTGGCGCCAAGCGGTGCGAAGGCAGAACCGGATCCAGCCCCAGGAGGTGTTGGAGTGGAGGCGGCACCACGGTCCACCAGCGACGACCTACCCTTCGTCGGGATGAGGGATTGCTCCTTCCCTCCTTGGTAGGCGTCGGCCTCAACATCATCAGGAAGGGCGCGGAGAATCTTGGCTTTGCTCGGAGGGGAGGTCTCATCCACCTCTTCCGGGGTCTCCTCAGAGTCCTCCTCCTCCCCCTCTCCGCGGGACTCGCCAGAAGACACCTCCACCGGCTTTGGCGCCGAAGGAGCTCCCGAAAGCACCGGCGGCACCAGCCCGCACGCATCAAAAGTCGGTCTGGAGGCGACGAATTCCTCCCGGTCCCTGTGTTGGAATAGGGGAATGAAGGCGCTAGGCGGGTACTCCTGGTTGTCTCCAATTATGAGGTGTAGGACGGCGTCCAGTTCGTCATCAGGCGGGTCCCCCGGCCTCGGACGGGCCTTGTTCTCCCCTCCTTCAAGCTGCCAGAAGGGGCGCGCGCATGCCTGGAGTGGGGCGACCCGCAGCGTCAAGAACTCCCTCAGGAGCATCGCTCCCGTTATTTTAACCGCCCTTGCATTGCCCGGCTTCAGGTCAGCCATCATATGCTCCTACACTGATGACGCCCTCTCGTCGACAAGCTCTGCCCTGGGCCATTCCTTCCTTGCCGAGGCGCCTCCATCGGCAACACCAGGCGCGGATGGGCGAGCTTGGTGTCTACCATGACCCACTTGGATCGAATGTTGTCGGCCCTCTTCCCGGTGCTCGAGATCAAGTTGGCCTTGCCGGACGCGACGAAGTTAGCGCATCCAGAGATGTGGCCCTCGCTGACGCGGAGGAAGAAGATATGGCACTGGAGCGCCACGGACGGCATCACACCCAGGTACGCCTCACAGTAGTAGGCAAAGATGGAAAGGAGGAGGACAGAGTTGGGATGGAGGTGCAACGCTTGCAGCCCATAGTGGTCGAGGACTTCATAAAAGAAATCAGAGAAGGGAGGAACCAACCCGACAGCAACGCCGCTCGAAAAGAAGGGGAAGAAGGTGTTCCCCTCAGGATCTGGCTCGTCGGAGGCAAGCCGGAGCTCCGTCTTCCCCCACTCGTTGCTCTCTCCCGCCGTCAGCAGGCGCACGGAGGCAAGGCTCTTCTACGTGACTGTGGGCGCCTCAAGAGCGGGCTCATACCAAGCCGGGGACGAGGAAGCCTTGACCTTGCGCGGCGCCATGAGCGGCAGATGCAGAACGAGGCCGGAGCAGATCTATAGGTAGTGGCGGCAAAAAGCAAGAAAGGGGATCTGGAGCGAGGCGAGGAAGAAGCAATGAAGGCAAGTGCCCCCCGCGCCAGCCTTTTGTCAGGTCAAGCAGTTGCCGAAACAGCGTGGGGAAGCGGAGACACCCACGTCCAATCAACCGCCACGTGTCAACCAAGGCCGCAGGCTTTGGGGGCCCGCGGTGCTCCGAACTTGACCCTTGGCTTCGTCGCGAAGCCAGGCCCGCGCGCACCTTGGGCCCGGGGGCTACTGTCGGCGTCCTTCGAATGGTGGTCCCTAGACTTGCCTACCTGCGGCCCGCGGCGTGGCTGAGCTAGCAAGCCGTACGGCCCATCTTCACCAACAAAGCACCAAGACCCTTGCGAGGGGCCAAGCCTCGCGAGGCGGACGACGCAAGACCTCCTCTGGAGTGGCCTAGCTAGGCAGGCTCACGAGGAGCGGAGATATCAAGGCGAGGCGAACCTCACGAGGTTCTCATGACGTGAGCCGTGACGATTGACACTAGGCGGGCGCCAGCTCGCACAACGTACTTGTTTCCTCTTTGGTGCAAAGGGGGCAAGCGCAGCCGCGGAGTACCGAGGCATCAGGGAAAGGTTGCCATTTCAATGCAACAAGACCAAGACCGAGGACTGCAAGACGGAGGTCATCGTGGAGCCCGGAACAGCGTCACCACCAGAACTTTGTGCAGGCAAAGACTACTTTTGTCAGGATAGCTTGTACTAGCTGCCCCCTTCAAATTAGCCCGCCATTGTTGGCTCCCTTCCCGCTCGATATTTGGGAAGAGGACCAGGGCCTCCATAAATAGGACTAGCCACCACAGTGGAGAGAGAGGTCGGATCTAAGTGAGAGAAGGGACGGACTGACCTTAGTTCGAGAGAGACCACCTCACACCCAAGCTCACCGAGCACAAGAACGCCTTAACCTCAGGAGGCCGTTCCCTTGTATTGTTCATCATCAGCCCAAGAGGCAATCCACCACCACCACACTGGAGTAGGGTATTACACCACAACGGTGGCCCGAACTAGTATAAACCCCGTGTCCATCTATGTTGTGAGGTCGTCCGCGAGATCCTAGCAAGCTAGAGCGTAGATCGGTTGAAGGGAAAGACTTTGCGCGCACCCCAGCGTTCGAACCTTAAGGGTTTCCGGGAGCCCATACCCCGAAAGAACCCAAAGCTAAGCACTTCTCCCATTGCAAGAAAAACCAATCTAGTTGGCCAAACTAAACCGATAGTTCAAAGGGAATTACAAAGATATCAAATCATTCATATAAGGATTCAGAGAAGATTCAAATAATATTCATAGATAAGCTGATCATAAATCCACAAATCATCGGATCTCGACAAACACACTGCAAAAGAAGATTACATCGGATAGATCTCTAAGAACATCGAGGAGAACATGGTATTGAGAATCAAAGAGAGAGAAGAATCCATATAGCTACTAGCTATGGCCCGTAGGTTTGTGGTAAACTACTCACGCTTCATTGGAAGGGCAATAGAGTCGATGTAGAAGCCCTCCATGGTCGAATCCCCCTCCTACAGGATGCCGGAAAAGGCCCCTAGATGGGATCTCACGGGTACAGAAGGTTGCGGTGGTGGAAAAGTGTTTTTGTGGATGCCTCTGGTGGTTTGAGAATATATGTGAATATATAGGCAAAAGAATTAGGTCAGGGGAGTCACAGGGGGGCATAAGGCAGGGGGCGCCCCCTACCCCCTGGGCGCGCCCTCCACCCTTGTGGCCACCTCATGGCTCCTTTGACTTGAACTCCAAGTCTCCTGGGTGTTTTCTGGTCCAAGAAAAATCATCGCGAAGGTTTTATTCGGTTTGGACTCCATTTGGTATTCCTTTTCTGTGAAATTCAGCAAGGACAAAACAGAAACTGGCACTGGGCTCTAGGTTACTAGGCTAGTCGCAAAAATAATATAAAATAGCATATTAATGCATATAAAACATCCAAAAAAGATAATATAATAGCATGGAACAATAAAAAATTATAGATATGTTGGAGACATATCAAGCATCCCAAGCTTAATTCCTACTCGTCCTCGAGTAGGTAAATGATAAAAACAGAATTTTTGATGTGGAATGCTACCTAACATATTTATCCATGTAATTTTTATTTATTGTGGCATGAATGTTCATATCCATAAGATTCAAAACAAAAGTTTAATATTGACATAAAAACAATAATACTTCAAGCATACTAACAAGGGAATTATGTCTTCTCAAAATAACATGGCCAAAGAAAGCTTATCCCTACAAAATCATATAGTCTGGCTATGCTCCATCTTCATCACACAAAATATTCAAAGCATGCACAACCCGGATGACAAGCCAAGCAATTGTTTCATACTTTTGATATTCTCAAACTTTTTCAACTTTCACGCAATACATGTGTTGGGTTAAGTAGCATGGAATTTCAAAAAAATTCCTACGCTCACGCAAGATATATCTAGGAGATGCATAGCAACGAGAGGGGGAGAGTGTGTCCACCTACCCTCGTAGACCGAAAGCGGAAGCGTTAGGTTAACGCAGTTGATGTAGTCGAATGTCTTCGCGATCCAACCGATCAAGTACCGAACGTATGGCACCTCCGAGTTCAGCACACGTTCAGCTCGATGACGTCCCTCGAACTCTTGATCCAGCAGAGGGTCAAGGGAGAGTTTCGTCAGCATGACGGCGTGGTGACGGTGATGGTGATGTGATCCGCGCAGGGCTTCGCCTAAGCACTACGTGAATATGAGCGGAGGAGTAAACCGTGGAGAGAGATGCCGCACACGGCTTGGAACAATTTGTGCGGCTCCAAGGGGTGCCCTGCCCACATATATAAAGGAGGGAGAGGAGGAGGCGGGCCACCAGGGGCGCGCCAAGGGGGGGAGTCCTACTAGGACTCCACACCTAGTAGGATTCGCCCCCCTTTTTTTCTTCTCATGGAGGGGGAAGTGGAAAGGGAGAGGGAAGAGGAGAAGGAAAGGGGGCGTTCAGACTCCCTATGGGAGGGGCGCGGCCACCCCTTGTGGGCTGCCTCCCCTCTCCCCTATGGCCCATGTAGGCCCAATACTTCCCGGGGGGGGGGGGGTCCGGTAACCTCCCGGTACTCCGAAAAATACCCGAACCATTCTGAAACCATTCCGGTGTCCGAATACTATCATCCAATATATCAATCTTTACCTCTCGACCATTTCGAGACTCCCCGTCATGTCCATGATCTCATCCGGGACTTCGAACAAACTTCGGTCACCAAAACACATAACTCATAATACAAATCGTCATCGAACGTTAAGCGTGCGGACCCTACGGGTTCGAGAACTATGTAGACATGACCGAGACGCATCTCCAGTCAATAACCAACAATGGAACCTTGATACTTATATTGGTTCCTACATATTCTATGAAGATCTTTATCGGTAAAACCGCAATAAAAACATATGTTATTCCCTTTGTCATCAGTATGTTGCTTGCCCGAGATTCGATCATCGGTATCGTCATACCTAGTTCAATCTCGTTACCGGCAAGTATCTTTACTCATTATGTAATGCATCATCCCGTAACTAACTCATTATTCACATTGCTTGCAAGGCTTGTAGTGATGTGCATTACCAAGAAGGCCCAGAGATACCTCTCCGATACTTGGAGTGACAAATCCTAATCTCGATCTATGCCAACCCAACAAACACCTCCGGAGACACCTGTAGAGCATCTTTATAATCACCCAGTTACGTTGTGACGTTTGATAGCACACAAAGTGTTCCTCCAGTATTCGGGAGTTGCATAATTTCATAGTCAGAGGAATATGTATAAGTCATGAAGAAAGTAATAGCAATAAAACTTAACGATCATTATGCTAAGCTAACGGATGGGTCTTGTCCATCACATCATTCTCTAATGATGTGATTCCATTCATCAAATGATAACACATTTCTATGGCTAGGAAACTTAACCATCTTTGATTAACGAGCTAGTCAAGTAGAGGCATACTAGGGACACTTTGTTTTGTTTATGTTTCCGATTAATACAATTCTAGCATGAATAATAAACATTTTATCATGATATAAGGAAATATAAATAACAATTTTATTATTGCCTCTAGGGCAGATTTCCTTCAGTCTCCCACTTGCACTAGAGTCAATAATCTAGATTACATAGTAATGATTCTAACACCCATGGAGTCTTGGTGTTGATCATGTTTTGCTCATGGAAGAGGCTTAGTCAACGGGTATGCAACATTCAGATCTGTATGTATTTTGCAAATCTCTATGTCTCCCTCCTTAACTTGATCGTGGATGGAATTGAAGCGTCTCTTGATGTGTTTGCTTCTCTTGTGAAATCTATATTCCTTCGCTAAGGCAATTGCTCTAGTATTGTCACAAAAGATTTTCATTGGACCCGATGCACTAGGTATTACACCAAGATTGGATATGAACTCCTTCATTCAGACTCCTTCATCTATTGCTTCTGAAGCAGCTATGTACTCCGCTACACATGTAGATCCCGCCACGACGCTCTGCTTGGAACTGCACCAATTGACAGCTCCACCATTCAATATAAATATGTATCCGTTTTGTGACTTAGAGTCATCTGGATCAGTGTTAAAGCTAGCATCAACATAACCATTTACGACAAGCTCTTTGTCACCTCCATAAACGAGAAACATATCCTTAATCCTTTTCAGGTATTTCAGGATGTTCTTGACCGATGTCCAGTGATCCACTCCTGGATTACTTTGGTACCACCCTGCTAAACTTATAGCAAGGCACACATCAGGTCTGGTACACAACATTGCATACATGATAGAACCTATGGCTGAGGCATAGGGAATGACTTTCATTTTTTTCTCTATCTTCTACGGCAGTCGGGCATTGAGTCTGACTCAACTTCACACCTTGTAACACAGGCAAGAACCCTTTCTTTGACTGGTCCATTTTGAACTTCTTCAAAACTTTATCAAGGTATGTACTTTTTGAAAGTCCGATTAAGCGTCTTGATCTATCTCTAAAGATCTTGATGCCCAATATATAAGCAGCTTCACCGAGGCCTTCCATTGAAAAATTCTTATTCAAGTATCCTTTTATGCTATCTAGAAATTCTATATCATTTTCAATCAACAATATGTCATCCACATATAATATTAGAAATGCTACAGAGCTCCCACTCACTTTCTTGTAAATACAGGCTTCTCCAAAAGTCTGTATAAAACCATATGCTTTGATCACACTATCAAAGCTTATATTCCAACTCCGAGAGGCTTGCACCAGTCCATAAATGGATCGCTAGAGCTTGCACACTTTGTTAGCACCTTTACGATCGACAAAACCTTCTGGTTGCAACATATACAACTCTTCCTTAAGAAATCCATTAAGGAATGCAGTTTTGACATCCATTTGCCAAATTTAATAATCATAAAATGCGGAAATTGCTCACATGATTCGGACAGACTTAAGCATCGCTACAGGTGAGAAGGTCTCATTGTAGTCAACTCCTTGAGCTTGTCGAAAACCTTTCACAACAAGTCGAGCTTTGTAGACAGTAACATTACCATCAGCGTCAGTCTTCTTCTTGAAGATCCATTTATTCTCTATGGCTTGCCGATCATTGGGCAAGTCAACCAAAGTCCATACTTTGTTCTCATACATGGATCCCATCTCAGATTTCATGGCATCAAGCCATTTCACAGAATTTGGGCTCATCATCGCTTCCTCAAAGTTCGTAGGTTCGTCATGGTCTAGTAACATGACTTCCATAACAGGATTACCGTACCACTCTGGTGTGGAACATACTCTCGTTAACCTACGAGGTTCGGTAGTAACTTGATCTGAAGTTTCATGATCATCATCATTAACTTCCACATCAATTGTTGTAGGCATCACTGGAACTGATTTCTGTGATGAACTACTTTCCAACTCGAGAGAAGGTACAACTACCTCATCATGTTCTACTTTCCTCCCACTCACTTCTTTCAAGAGAAACTCCTTCTCTAGAAAGGATCCATTCTTAGTAAGGAATATCTTGCATTCGGATCTGTGATAGAAGGTGTACCCAACAATTTGTTTTGGGTATCCTATGAAGACACATTTCACCGATTTGGGTTCGAGCTTATCTGGCTGAAGCTTTTTCACATAAGCATCGCAACCCCAAACTTTAAGAAACGATAGCTTAGGTTTCTTGCTAAACCATAGTTCATACGGTGTCATCTCAACGGATTTAGATGGTGCCCTATTTAATGTGAATGCAACCGTCTCTAAAGCATAACCCCAAAACGATAGTGGTAAATCGGTAAGAGACATCATAGATCGCACCATATCTAATAAAGTATGGTTACGCCTTTCGGACACACCATTACGCTGTGGTGTTCCAGGTGGCGTGAGTTGCGAAACTATTCCACATTGTTTCAAATGAAGACCAAACTCGTAACTCAAATATTCGCCTCCGCGTTCAGATCATAGAAACTTTATTTTCTTGTTATGATGATTTTCCACTTCACTCTGAAATTCTTTGAACTTTTCAAATGTTTCAGACTTATGTTTCATTAAGTAGATATACCCATATCTGCTCAAATCATCTGTGAAGGTCAGAAAATAAGGATACCCGCCGCGAGCCTCAACACTCATCGGACCGCATACATCAGTATGTATTATTTCCAATAAGTCAGTGGCTCGCTCCATTGTTCCGGAGAACAAAGTCTTAGTCATCTTGCCCATGAGGCATGGTTCGCAAGCATCGAGTGATTCCAAAAGCCCATCTGCATGGAGTTTCTTCATGCGCTTTACACCAATATGACCTAAACGGCAGTGCTACAAATAAGTTGCACTATCATTATTAGCTTTGCATGTTTTGGCTTCAATATTATGAATATGTTTATCACTACGATCGAGATTCAATAAAATAGACCACTAATCAAGGGTGCATGACCATAAAAGATATGACTCATATAAATAGAACAACCATTATTCTCTGATTTAAACAAATAACCGTCTCGCATCAAACAAGATCCAGATATAATGTTCATGCTCAACGCTGGCACCAAATAACAATTATTTAGGTCTAAAACTAATCCCGAAGGTAGATGTAGAGGTAGCGTGCCGACAGCGATCACATCGACCTTGGAACCATTTCCGACGCGCATCGTCACCTTGTCCTTAGCCAGTCTTCATTTAATCCGTAGCCCCTGTTTCGAGTTGAAAATATGAGCAACGGAACCAGTATCAAATACCCATGCGCTACTACGAGCATTAGTAAGGTACGCATCAATAACATGTATATCAAACATACCTTTCACTTCTCCATCCTTCTTATCCGCCAAATACTTGGGGCAGTCCCGCTTCGAGTGACTAGTCCCATTTTCGTAGAAGCACTCAGTTTTAGGCTTAGGTCCAGACTTGGGCTTCTTCCCGCGAGCAGCAATTTGCTTGATGTACTTCTTGAAGTTCCCCTTCTTTCCTTTACCCTTTTTCTTGAAACTAGTGGTCATTTTAACCATCAACACTTGATGCTCCTTCTTGATTTCTACCTCCGCAACTTTAAGCATTGTGAAGAGCTCGGGAATCGTCTTGTTCATCCCTTCCATATTATAATTCATCACGAAGCCTTTATAGCTTGGTGGCAGTGATTGAAGAACTCTGTCAATAACACTATCATCAGGAAGATTAACTCCCAGCTGAGTCAAGTGGTTATGGTACCCAGACATTCTAAGTATGTGTTCACTAACAGAACTGTTCTCCTCCATCTTGTAGCTATAGAACTTGTTGGAGAGTTCATATCTCTCAACTCGGGCATTTTCTTGAAATATTAACTTCAATTATTGGAACATCTCATATGCCCCATGACGTTCGAAATGTCTTTGAAGTCCTGATTCCAAGCCATAAAGCGTGTCACACTGAACTATCGAGTAGTCATCAGCTTCAGCTTGCCACACATTCAAAACATCCGGAGTTGCTCCTGCAGCAGGCCTGGCACCTAGCGGTGCTTCCAGGATGTAATTCTTCTGCGCAGCAATGAGGATAATCCTCAAGTTACAGACCCAGTCCGTGTAGTTGCTACCATCATCTTTCAACTTAGCTTTCTCTAGGAACACATTAAAATTCAAGGGAATAGTAGCACGAGCCATTGATCTACAACACCATAGATATGCAAAAACTATCAGGAGTAAGTTCATGATAAATTTAAGTTCAATTAATCATATTACTAAAGAACTCCCACTTAGATAGACATCCCTCTAGTCATCTAAATGATCACGTGATCCATATCAACTAAACCATGTCCGATCATCACGTGAGATGGAGTAGTTTTCGATGGAGATCATCTCTATGTTGATCATATCTACTATATGATTCACCTTCGACCTTTCGGTCTTAGTGTTCCGAGGCCATATCTGTATATGCTAGGCTCCTCAAGTTTAACTTGAGTATTATGCACGTGCAAAACTGTCTTACACCCGTTGTATGTCAACGTAGAGCTTATCACACCTGATCATCACATGGTGTCTCGGCACGACGAACTGTAGGAATGGTGCATACTCAGGGAGAACACTTATACCTTGAAATTTAGTGAGGGATCATCTTATAATGCTACCGCCCTACTAATCAAAATAAGATGCATAAAAGATAAACATCACATGCAATCAAAATATGTGACATAATATGGCCATCATCATCTTGTGGCTTTGATCTCCATCTCCAAAGCACCATCATGATCTCCATTGTCACCCGCTTGACACCTTGATCTCCATCGTAGTGTCGTTGTCATCTCGCCAACTATTGCTTCTACAACTATCGCAACCGCAAAGTGATAAAGTAAATCAATTACATGGCGATTGCATTTAATACAATAAAGCGGCAACTATAAGGCTCCTGCCAGTTGCCGGCAACTTTTACAAAACATGATCATCTCATACAATAACTTATATCACATCATGTCTTGACCATATCACATCACAACATGCCATGCAAAAACAAGTTAGACGTCCTCTACTTTCTTGTTGCAAGTTTTACGTGGCTTCTACGGACTTCTAGCAAGAACTGTTCTTACCTACACATCAAAACCACAACGATATTTTGTCAAGTGTGTTGTTTTAACCTTCAACAAGGACCGGCCGCAGTCAAATTCAATTCAACTAAAGTTGGAGAAATAGACACCCGCCAGCCACCTTTATACAAAACAAGTTGCATGTCTGTCGGTGGAACCGGTCTCATGAACCTGGTCATGTAAGGTTGGTCTGGGCCACTTCATCCAACAATGTCGTTGAATCAAAATAAGACATTGGTGGTAAGCAGTATGACTATTATTGCCCACAACTCTTTGTGCTCTACTCGTGCATATCATCTACGCATAGACCTGGCTCGGATGCCACTGTTGGGTTACGTAGCATGCAATTTCAAAAAAATTCCTACGCTCACGCAAGATATATCTAGGAGATGCATAGCAACAATAGGGGGAGAGTGTGTCCACGTACCATCGTAGACCGAAAGAAGAAGCGTTAGGTTAACGTAGTTGATGTAGTCGAACGTCTTTGCGATACAACTGATCAAGTACCGAACATACGGCACCTCCAAGCTCAGCACACGTTCAGCTCGATGACGTCCCTCGAACGCTTGATCCAGCAGAGTGTCGAGGGAGAGTTTCGTCAGCACAATGGCGTCGTGACGGTGATGGTGATGTGATCTGCGCAGGGCTTCACCTAAGAACTACATAAATATGACCGGAGGAGCAAACCGTGGAGAGAGACGCCGCACACGGCTTGCAACAATTGGTGTGTCTCCAAGGGGTGCCCTGCCCACGTATATAAAGGACGGGGAGGAGGAGGCCGGCCACCAGGGGCACGCCAAGGGGGGGGATTCTACTAGGACTCCACTCCTAGTAGGATTTGGCCCCCCCCTTTTTTCTCATGGAGGGGGAAAGAGGGAAGGGAGAGGGAAGAGTTATACGGCTCCATCGTATATACTTTTCCAAACACTTTTGACCTTGTTTTGGACTCTAACTTGCATGATTTGAATGGAACTAACCCGGACTGGCGTTGTTTCCAGCAAAATTGCCATGGTGTTATTTTTGTGCAGAAATAAAATTTCTCGGAATGACCTGAAAATCAACGGAGACACGTTTTGGAATAAATAAAAAATACTAGTGAAAGAATCAACACCAGGGGGCCACATCCTGTCCACGAGGGTGCAGGGCGCGCGCCCTGCCTCGTGGGCCCCCTGAGGCTCCACCGACGTCAACTCCAACTCTATATATTCACGTTCGGGAAGAAAAGAAAAAGATTCATCGCGTTTTACAATACGAAGCCTCCGCCAAGCCCTGATCTCTCTCAGGAGGGCTGATCTGGAGTTCGTTCTGGGCTCCGGAGAGTGGAATCCGTCGCCATCATCATCATCATCAACCTTCCTCCATCACCAATTTCATGATGCTGAACGCCATGCGTAAGTAATTCCATCGTAGGCTTGCTGGACGGTGATGGGTTGGATGAGATTTATCATGTAATCAAGTTAGTTTTGTTAGGGTTTGATTCCTAGTATCCATTATGTTCTAAGATTGATGTTGCTATGACTTTGCTATGATTAATGCTTGTCACTAGGGCCCGAGTGCCATGATTTCAGATCTGAACCTATTATGTTTTCATGAATATATGTGACAATAATCGGGACCACTCCCGGTGATGACCGTAGTTTGAGGAGTTCATGTAGTCACTAAGTGTTAATGCTTTGTTCCGGTACTCTATTAAAAGGAGGCTTTAATATCCCTTAGTTTCCAATAGGATCCTACTGCCACGGGAGGGTAGGACAAGAGATGTCATGCAAGTTCTTTTCCATAAGCATGTATGACTATATTCGGAATACATGCCTACATTACATTGATGAACTGGAGCTAGTTCTGTGTCACCCTATGTTATAACTGTTGCATGAGGAATCGCATCCGACATAATTATCCATCACTGATCCATTGCGTACGAGCTTTTCACACATTGATCTTTGCTTATTTACTTTTCTGTTGCCACTGTTATGATTACTACAAAAGCCACTACTGTTACTTTAGCCACCGTTACCGTTACTTCCATACTACTTTGCTACTAAATACTATGCTGCAGATATTAATTCTTTCAGGTGTGCTTGAATTGACAACTCAACATCTAATACTTGAGAATATTCTTTGGCTCCCCTTGTGTTGAATCAATAAATTTGGGTTGAATACTCTACCCTCAAAAACTGTTGCGATCCCCTATACTTATCAAGACTATTTTCTAGCACCGTTGCTGGGGAGTATAGCTCTATTCTTTGAGTCACTTGGGATTTATATCTGTTGATCACTATGAGGAACTTGAAAGATGAAAGAACCAAGATTTTTCCCTGAACTACAAGGGGAGGTAAGGAACTGCCATCTAGCTCTGCACTTGATTCACCTTCTGTTTTGAGTAAACTTGCGACACCTACACCTGCTATTGATTCTGATATGTCGCATGCTATTGATGATGCCACTTCTTCTATGCATGATGCTTATGTTGAAACTACTTCTATACTTGATAATACTCTGCCATTAGGTGAATTTCTTGATGAACAACTTGCTAGGGTTAGAGAGAATGAAATTATTGAAACTGATAATATTGATGAAAGTGATGATGAAGATTCTCCCCTGGATATGAATTGCCTGATGTGCCTGAGGGTTATGTTATGGATGAAGAAACTGCTAGAGATCTTTTAGCTTGCAAAGATAGATATGATCTTAAGAAACTGTTAGTTAAGCTGAAAGAAAAGTCTTTAAATGCTAGAATGAAATATGACCCTGCTTTTGCTACTTCGCCTATCTATATTTTTGATAAGGATTATGATTTCTCTGTCGATCCTGAGATAATTACTTTGGTTGAATCTGATCCATTTTATGGCTATGAATCTGAAACTGTTGTGGCACATCTTACTAAATGGAATGATATAGCCACCCTATTCACTAATGAGGAAAAAATTCATTACTACTATATCCTTAAGTTATTTCCGTTCTCATTAAAGGGTGATGCTAAAACATGGTTTAATTCTCTTGATCCTGGTTGTGTGCGTAGTCCCCAGGATATGATTTATTACTTCTCTACTAAATATTTCCCCGCTCATAAGAAACAAGCTACCTTAATGGAAATATATAATTTTGTGCAAATTGAAGAAGAGAGTCCCCCACAAGCTTGGGGGAGGCTTCTTCGATTACTTAATGCTATGCCTGATCATCCTCTCAAGAAAAATGAAATACCTGATATCTTTTATCATGGACTAACCGATGTTTCCAGAGACCACCTGGATAGTTGTGTTGGTTGTGTTTTCAGGGAAAGAACTGTTAGCAAGCTGAATTACTATTGAATAATATGTTGAGTAATGATAATGATTGGACACTTCATGAACCAACTCCTAAGCCAACTCCGAAGAAAAGGGGTATTCTATTTCTCAGTCCTGAAGATATGCAAGAGGCAAAGAAATCTATGAAAGAAAAGGGTATTAAAGCTGAAGATGTTAAGAATTAATTTACCACCTATTAAAGAAATAAATGGTCTTGATAACCCGACACATGTAGTAAAGGTAAATTCTCTCTATAGATTTAATAAGGTTGAAATCCCTTCTACTAAGTTTGCTAGCCAATGCTGGGATGAGTTCGATAATTTTATTGTTAAACAAGAAGACTTCAATGCTTATGTTGGTAGACAATTGAAACATAATGCTTATATGATTGAACACTTGAGTGATTATATGTCTAGAGTTAAAGGTGAACTTAAACTTATTAGTAAACATGCTTCTATGGTTACCACTCAAGTAGAACAAGTTCTTAAAGCACATGATGCACTACAAAAAAATACACTTCCATGATGATACATGTTTGTCACAGTAGGTCACGTTTTCTGTCATGCATGTACATCCATGACAAATTTATGACAGAATTAAGATAGTCATACCTGTGTTGTCGTAGAAGTGTTCCATGAAATTACCAAAATTATCATCATGGAAGTGTCCACTTCCATGACAATAAATCCTGCGTCAGAGAAGTGCTTTCATCAAGGGTGACCGACATGTGGCATCCACCATAACAGGACGCTGTTAAGCTATCGGGTCTAGTTTTGCATCCGACAACCCGTTAACAGCCCGGACCAATGGGAACTTTCCAAGTGTAAAATTCTCATTGGCCGGAGGAAACACGTGTCAGCTCAGCGTTCGGACAGATGTCATCCACTCATTGGACAGGAGGCGCCTATGATACATCGACACGTGGCATGGCCCAACAGAGGCCCATTCCAGTGAAAAGGCCGGCCCAGCTAAAGGCCCACCATGTTTTTTCAGACACTAGTGGGCTGGCCCGTTAATAGCCTGCCATGTTTTGGGCCAAATTGAGGCCCATACCGGATCAGGCCCGTTCACAGCCTGCCGTGTTTTGGGCCAAATTACGGCCCATATCGGATTAGGCCCATTCACAGCCTATCGTGTTTTGGGACAAATTACGGCCCATATCAGATCAGGCTCGTTAACAGGCCACTGTTCTTTTGGGCCCATACTAAGACAGGTTTATATTTCAGCCTGTTAAATGCCCGTTTACCAGTTCGGCCCAATAATAGTTTCGGCCTGTTAGCGGCCCATGGTGCATCTGGGACGTTGTCGGCCCGGTTTAACTTTAGGCCATTTAACGGCCCATGCAGAAACTGGGCTATTTCTCGTCCGAAGTAACTTTAGGCCTCTTAACGGCCCATAGACTTCATGGATAAATTTCAGCCCAACTGGCCTATCGGCCTGTTAATGGCCCGTGTAACAGTTGGGCCTAATTATAGCCTGGCATTGAATCCGACCTGCTTACATCCCATCTGATAATGGCCCATGACACTTTTAGGCCTATGGCCCGCGTAGATACCGGCCTACTTAAAGCCCATAATTTTATTGGGCCAAATAGGCCCGAGATATATTTTGGCCTGTTAACTACTCATCCTATTTGGGCCAAACATGGGCCTTAGGCAGTTTCGGCCTGTATTGGCCCGTGAATTTTTTGGCTCAACGCTAGCCCAATCTAGGTTTTAGCCTGTTAAAAGCACATGGTATTCTCTGGCCCAGCTGGATAGAACTTTACTCGGCCTGTTAAAGGCGGGAAACAACTATAGGTTTAGACCTGCTAATGGCCCAAGATGATTATAGGCCCAGGTTTTGGCCCATATGAGTAACGGGCCGGCCTGAAGACCGACAACACTGAGATCAACTGAACCTTCCGGCCTAAATTACAGCATACCGACCAAGAATAAACCTAGACTATACAACAAAGAAATTACAGCATATTACATCCCCTCGACATCAAAGTTCGCCGCCAATGATAATAAAGGGCAACTAGACAGCAGATTACATAAACTGGGCATGTCGCCACCAGTGGAAGTTAATAGGCGGACAAAATAATAGACAAAACCGACAGCACTTCAACACAGTTCAAGAAAGGTTAGCCCGACCAAGGAGCGTTGAGCATGTAACATTATATCCGGATCTTGTTTAATGCGAGACGGTTACTCATTTAAATTAGAGAATAATGCTTGTTCCATTTATATGGGTAATATATTTTATGGTCATGCACCCATTGTGAGGGATTTATTCTTACTGAATCTCGATATTGATGATACACATGTTCATAACATTGATGCCAAAAGACATAGAGTTGATAATGATAATACCATTTTCTTGTGACACTGCCGCTTAGGTCATATTGGTGTAAAGGGCATGAAGAAAATCCATGTTGATGGACTTTTGGAGTCCCTTGATTTTTAATCACTTGACACATGGGAACTATGCCTCATGGGCAAGATGACTAAAACCCCGTTTTCCGGAACAATGGAACGGGCAAGTGACTTATTGGAAATCAAACATACTAATGTGTGCGGTCCGATAAACGTTGACACGTGTGGTGGGTATTGTTACTTTCTCAACTTTATCGATGATTTGAGTAGATATGGGTATATTTACTTAATGAAGCATTAGTTTGAAACATTTGAAAAGTTCAAGCAATTTCAGAGTGAAGTTGAGAATCATCGTAACAAGAAGATTAAATTCCTTTAATCTAATTGAGGGGGAGAATATCTGAGTTATGAGTTTGGTAATCACTTAAGACAATGTGGAATTGTTTCACAACTAATGCCACCTAGAACATCACAGCGTAATGGTGTGTCCGAATGTCATAATCGTACCTTATTGGATATGGTGCGTTCTATGATGTCTTTTGCCGATCTGCCACTATCGTTTTGGGGTTATGCATTAGAGACAATTGTATTCACTTTAAATAGGGCACCATCTAAGTCCGTAGATACGACACCGTATGAACTATGGTTTGGCAAGAAACCTAAGCTATCGTTCCTTAAGGTTTGGGGTTGCGATGCTTATGTCAAAAGGCTTCAACCCAAAAAGCTCAAACCCAAAGCGAACAAATGCATCTTCATAGGATACGCAAAAGATATGGTTGGGTATACCTTATATCTCAGATCCGAAGGCAAAGTGTTTGTCGCTAAGAATGGGTCCTTTCTCGAGAAAGAGTTTCTCTCAAAATAATTGAGTGGGAGGAAGATAGAACTTGATGAGGTTGTTGAACCTTCACTTCAACCAGAGAGTAGCGTAGCGCAAAAAGATGTTTCTGTGGCACCTACGTCAGTTGAAGAGGAAGCTAATGATACGTACTATTCCTGAGTGGTACGATAACCCTGTCTTAGAGGTCATGTTGTTGGACAACGATGAACCTACGAGTTATGGAGAAGCGATGGTGGGCCCGGATTCCGACAAATGGTTAGAGGCCATGAAATCCGAGATGGGATCCATGTATGAAAACAAGGTATGCACTTTGGAATATTACCTGAAGGGAGAAATGCCATTCAGAATAAATGGATCTTCAAGAAGAAGACGGGAGCGGATGGTAATTGTCGGATCGTGGGTTCCGGAAAACCCTTGAGGTTCGAACACTGGGGTGCGCACGAAGATCTCTCTCTCTCTCTCTCTCACTCGCTCACTCTCACAATGATCTCTAGGCCTAGCTTGTCGAACCCAAGGAACAAGAGACACGAGAGTTTATACTGGTTCGAGCCACCATTGTGGTGTAATACCCTACTCCAGTGTGGTGTGGTGGATTGCCTTGTAGGCTGAGGGTGAACTAGTACAAGGGATGATCAGCCTCCTGAGGAGAGGTGTTCTTGAGCTCGATGAGCTAGTGAGGTGGCCTTGGTGGAGTGGATCCGATCCAAGATGAGCCGATCCCTGACTATGTTGGTGGCTAGTCCTATTTATAGAGGCCCTGGTCCTCTTCCCAAATGTTTAAGCGGGAAGGGATCCCACAACGGCCAATTTCGAAGGGGGATAACTAGTACAAGTTATCCTGACAAAAGGTGGTTTTCGCCTACCAAAGGCTCTGGTGGTGACGCCGCCGTGGGATCTGCGGTGACCTCCGTCCAGCCGTCCTACTGGTCTTGGTCTTGGTGCACTAATATGGAAACCTTTGCCTGATGCATCAGGACTCCTCGCCTGCGCTTGCCCCTTTAGCACCTAAGAGGAAACTGGCACCCTGCGTTCGCTGGCGCACGCCTGGACTTGGTACCCCAGTGACGGGAGCAGAGGTTGAGGCCATCTCCCAGGACAAGATCTTCATGACCCGCGGATGGGGCGGGGTCGCCCGTGTCTGCCGCACGGAGGGGGCCCTCTCGATCCATTTCGAGTACGATGGCGCCTCCACGATGTTCTTCAAAGTCTTCGACAAGGAAGGCCGCTGTCTGGAGTGCTGTCCCGAAGGGGGTCGCCAGGACGGCACAGGGGCAGGCACTGGGCCCGTCCATGGACCTGCCGACAGCTCCTCCAGCAGCAGCGGTGGCTCCTGGGAGTCCAACAACTCTCCCGAGCCTGACGAGACTCCAGAGACGAGTGACGGCAGCTACGTGCCCCCGAGCTCCCGTCGTGCCCGGAGCGCAGCGGCGACGCCCGCTAGTTGTCGTCGCTGATCTGGATGGGGTTGGCACCGGTCCCTCGTGGCTCACTGTTGATGGTGGCGCCGATGACGATACTGGTAGATAGGATCCCTAGAAACTTCCTTCTTTTGTTCCCTGCGAGGAATCAAGACGAACCCTATGGGGGCGTGTAAAGAATTTGTGATGTTGTGCATCAATATTATCTTCACTTCAGAATTTGTGACTGCACGTCTCGCTTTGGCACTGTCCCCCTTTTCGTCCTCACGGTAGCTTAGTGCTCTACCCGACAGGTCCCAGTCGCTAGGCAGGTTTCATCCGTCACTGGTATGCCAGGTCGCGATGTCGTGGTCAAGGTCAGGAGGTGAGCGGCCCGAGGTCCGATAAGAGCTCCTGAGGCGCGATGCTCAAGAGGCCCCCCTTAGCGTGCAAGCAGCTCCCTAAAGGTAGAAAAGGCAGGCGGCATTGCCAGAGCGAGGCTGCGGCAGTCGAAAACCCTAAGTTGTGAGCTGAGCTGCCTTGGGTACGTGACTTATCTTAGAGATCACGGATCGGTTCCTTGTGTGGCGCCCGGTTCGTGGCCACTGATGGCGATGCTACCAGGTTGTGTCCACGCCAGCTTCCGCCCTTCATACTTCCCTGATTGCTCTACGTCCTCAGGTCTCGACCCCCGAGCAAGCTCGGCCGCTGCTGGTATGCCAGGTCGTGATGCCGTGGTCAAGGCCAGGGGCGAGGGCTGGAGATCCAGTAAGAGTTCCTGAGGCGCGATGCTTAGGAGCCCTCCCTTTAACGCCCAAGAGAAAAGCATGAGGGAGCAGCTGGCGGGGACCTCCTGCAGCTAGGCTCCAGACGTTCCTGTGGGTTAAGAGAGAGTAGCCCATAGCTGTGCTTGCCGTCCTGCCATTGCTATTTATGCGAGAAGATGAAGGCACTGAGGATCTGGTGAGGTGGCGTACACGGAGCGAGCCGCGAGCCAGAGCTCGATCGCACAGGTTTATCAGTGTTGCAGGGACAGACCCAAGCACAAGCACCGTGCCAGCATGCGAGTCTCCCATTGTGGGATAAGCAAGTGACCGATCAACAACACAGGAGGCCGCGATGAGCATGCGCCATGTGAGCAGTGGTTATGGAGCAATTCATGCGAGAAGGCAAATTAGTTCAGATAGATGCAAGAACGATACATGCCACTGGGACGGACCCGAGCGGCCTGGGGATGATGAGGCCCGTGAGGCGCCCCCAACAGAGTAAGCTAAAGATGCAAAAGGATACACGCCGCAGGGATAGGCCCATGCGACTTGGGGATAATGAAGGAAATATGCCCTAGAGGCAATAATAAAGTTATTATTTATTTCCTTATATCATGATAAATGTTTATTATTCATGCTAGAATTGTATTATTCGGAAACATAATACTTGTGTGAATACATAGACAAACTAAACGTCATGAGTGTGCCTCTACTTGACTAGCTCATTAATCAAAGATGGTTATGTTTCCTAACCATACACATGTGTTGTCATTTGATTAACGGGATCACATCATTAGGAGAATGATGTGATTGACATGACCCATTCCATTAGCTTAGCACCCGATCGTTTAGTATGTTGCTATTGCTTTCTTCATGACTTATAAATGTTCCTATGACTATGAGATTATGCAACTCCCGTTTGCCGGAGGAACACTTTGTGTGCTACCAAACGTCACAACATAACTGGGTGATTATAAAGGAGCTCTACAGGTGTCTCCAAAGGTACATTTTGGGTTGGCGTATTTCGAGATTAGGATTTGTCACTCCGATTGTCAGAGAGGTATCTCTGGGCCCTCTCAGTAATGCACATCACATAAGCCTTGCAAGCATTGCAACTAATGAGTTAGTTGCGAGATGATGTATTACGAAACGAGTAAAGGGACTTGTCGGTAACGAGATTGAACTAGGTATTGAGATACTGACGATCGAATCTCGGGCAAGCAACATACCGATGACAAAGGGAACAACGTATGTTGTTATGCGGTCTGACCGATAAAGATCTTCATAGAATATGTAGGAGACAATACGAGCATCCAGGTTCCGCTATTGGTTATTGACCGGAGACATGTCTCGGTCATGTCTACATTGTTCTCGAACCCGTAGGGTCCGCGCGCTTAACGTTACGATGACAGTTTCATTATGAGTTTATATATTTTGATGTACCGAAGTTTGTTCGGAGTCCCGGATGTGATCACGGACATGACGAAGAGTCTCGAAATGGTCGAGACATAAAGATTGATATATTGGAAGCCTATGTTTGGACATCGGAAGTGTTCCGGGTGAAATCGGCATTTTACCGGAGTACCGGGAGGTTACCGGAACCCCCCCGATAACCTAATGGGCCTTAATGGGACTAGTGGAGGAAGAGGAGAGGAGGCCTAGGGGCTGCCGCGCGCCCCTTCCCCCCAAGTCCGAATTGGACAAGGAGGGGGGCGGCGCCCCCCCCCCCTTTCCTTTCTTCCCTCTCCTCCTTCCCCCCAAAGTCCTAATCCAACTAGGGAAAAGGGGGGAGTCCTACTCCCGGTAGGAGTAGGACTCCTCCTGCGCGCCTCCTCCTAGGGCCGGCCGCACCCCCCCCCTTGCTCCTTTATATACGGGGGCAGGGGGCACCTCTAGACACACAAGTTGATCTTCAAGATCGTTCTCTTAGCTGTGTGCGGTGCCCCCCTCCACCATAGTCCTCGATAATATTGTAGTGGTGCTTAGGCGAAGCCCTGCGACAGTAGAACATCAAGACCGTCACCACGCCGTCGTGCTGACGGAACTCTTCCCCGACACTTTGCTGGATCGGAGTCCGGTGATCGTCATCGAGCTGAACGTGTGCTAGAACTCGGAGGTGCCGTAGTTTCGGTGCTTGATCGGTCGGGCCGTGAAGACGTACGACTACATCAACCGCGTTGTCATAACGCTTCCGCTGTCGGTCTACAAGGGTACGTAGACAACACTCTCCCCTCTCGTTGCTATACATCACCATGATCTTGCGTGTGCGTAGGATTTTTTTTGAAATTACTACGTTCCCCAATAGTGGCATCCGAGCCTAGGTTTTATGTGTTGATGTTATATGCACGAGTAGAACACAAGTGAGTTGTGGGCGATATAGGTCATACTGCTTACCAGCATGTCATACTTTGGTTCGGCGGTATTGTTGGATGAAGCGCCCGGGCCGACATTACGCGTACACTTACGCGAGACTGGTTCTACCGACGTGCTTTGCACATAGGTGGCTGGCGGGTGTCAGTTTCTCCAACTTTAGTTGAACCAAGTGTGGCTACGCCCGGTCCTTGCGAAGGTTAAAACAGCACCAACTTGACAAACTATCGTTGTGGTTTTGATGCGTAGGTAAGATTGGTTCTTGCTTAAGCCCGTAGCAGCCACGTAAAACTTGCAACAACAAAGTAGAGGACATCTAACTTGTTTTTGCAGGGCATGTTGTGATGTGATATGGTCAAGACATGATGCTAAATTTTATTGTATGAGATGATCATGTTTTGTAACCGAGTTATCAGCAACTGGCAGGAGCCATATGGTTGTCGCTTTATTGTATGCAATGCAATTGCGCTGTAATGCTTTACTTTATCACTAAGCGGTAGCGATAGTCGTGGAAGCATAAGATTGGCGAGACGACAACGATGCTACGATGGTGATCAAGGTGTCGCGCCGGTGACGATGGTGATCATGACGGTGCTTCGAAGATGGAGATCACAAGCACGAGATGATGATGGCCATATCATATCACTTATATCGATTGCATGTGATGTTTATCTTTTATGCATCTTATCTTGCTTTGATTGACGGTAGCATTTTAAGATGATCTCTCACTAATTATCAAGAAGTGTTCTCCCTGAGTATGCACCGTTGCGAAAGTTCTTCGTGCTGAGACACCACGTGATGATCGGGTGTGATAGGCTCTACGTTCAAATACAACGGGTGCAAAAAATTTGCACACGCGGAATACTCAGGTTATACTTGACGAGCCAAGCATATACAGATATGGCCTCGGAACACGGAGACCGAAAGGTCGAGCGTGAATCATATAGTAGATATGATAAACATAGTGATGTTCACCAATGAAATTACTCCATCTCACGTGATGATCGGACATGGTTTAGTTGATTTGGATCACGTGATCACTTAGAGGATTAGAGGGATGTCTATCTAAGTGGGAGTTCTTTAGTAATATGATTAATTGAACTTAAATTTATTATGAACTTAGTACCTGATAGTATCTTGCTTGTTTATGTTTGATTGTAGATAGATGGCCCGTGCTGTTGTTCCGCTGAATTTTAATGCGTTCCTTGAGAAAGCAAAGTTGAAAGATGATGGTAGCAATTACACGGATTGGGTCCGTAACTTGAGGATTATCCTCATTGTTGCACAGAAGAATTACGTCCTGGAAGCACCGCTAGGTGCCAGGCCTGCTGCTGGAGCAACACCAAATGTTATGAACGTCTGGCAGAGCAAAGCTGATGACTACTCGATAGTTCAGTGTGCCATGCTTTACGGCTTAGAATCGGGACTTCAACGATGTTTTGAACATCATGGAGCATATGAGATGTTCCAGGAGTTAAAGTTAATATTTCAAGCAAAGGCCCGGATTGAGAGATATGAAGTCTCCAATAAGTTCTATAGCTGCAAGATGGAGGAGAACAGTTCTGTCAGTGAGCATATACTCAAAATGTCTGGGTATAATAATCACTTGATTCAATTGGGAGTTCATCTTCCAGATGATTGCGTCATTGACAGAATTCTCCAATCACTTCCACCTAGCTACAAGAGCTTCGTGATGAACTATAATATGCAAGGGATGAATAAGACAATTCCCCAGCTCTTCGCAATGCTGAAAGCTGCGGAGGTAGAAATCAAAAAGGAGCATCAAGTGTTGATGGTCAACAAGACCACTAGTTTCAAGAAAAAGGGCAAAGGGAAGAAGAAGTGGAACTTCAAAAAGAACAGCAAGCAAGTTGCTGCTCAGGAGAAGAAACCCAAATCTGGACCTAAGCCTGAAACTGAGTGCTTCTACTGCAAGCAGACTGGTCACTGGAAGCGGAACTGCCCCAAGTATTTGACGGATAAGAAGGATGGCAAGGTGAACAAAGGTATATGTGATATACATGTTATTGATGTGTACCTTACTAATGCTCGTAGTAGCACTTGGGTATTTGATACTGGTTCTGTTGCTAATATTTGCAACTCGAAACAGGGACGACGGATTAAGCGAAGATTGGCTAAGGACGAGGTGACGATGCGCGTGGGAAATGGTTCCAAAGTCGATGTGATCGCGGTCGGCACGCTACCTCTACATCTACCTTCGGGATTAGTATTAGACCTAAATAATTGTTATTTGGTGCCAGCGTTAAGCATGAACATTATATCTGGATCTTGTTTGATGCGAGACGGTTATTCATTTAAATCAGAGAATAATGGTTGTTCTATTTATATGAGTAATATATTTTATGGTCATGCACCCTTGAAGAGTGGTCTATTCTTATTAAATCTCGATAGTAGTGACACACATATTCATAATGTTGAAGCCAAAAGATGCAGAGTTGATAATGATAGTGCAACTTATTTGTGGCACTGCCGTTTAGGTCATATCGGTGTAAAGCGCATGAAGAAACTCCATACTGATGGACTTTTGGAACCACTTGATTATGAATCACTTGGTACTTGCGAACCGTGCCTTATGGGAAAGATGACCAAAACACCATTCTCCGGTACTATGGAGAGAGCAACAGCTTTGTTGGAAATCATACATACAGATGTATGTGGCCCGATGAATGTTGAGGCTCGTGGCGGATATCGTTATTTTCTCACCTTCACAGATGACTTAAGCAGATATGGGTATATCTACTTAATGAAACATAAATCTGAAACATTTGAAAAGTTCAAAGAATTTCAGAGTGAAGTTGAAAATCATCGTAACAAGAAAATAAAATTCCTACGATCTGATTGTGGAGGAGAATATTTGAGTTACGAGTTTGGTGTACATTTGAAACAATGCGGAATAGTTTCGCAACTCATGCCACCCGGAACACCACAGCGTAATGGTGTGTCCAAACATCATAATCGTACTTTACTAGATATGGTGCGATCTATGATGTCTCTTACTGATTTACCGCTATCGTTTTGGGGTTATGCTTTAGAGACGGCCGCATTCACGTTAAATAGGGCACCATCAAAATCCGTTGAGACGACGCCTTATGAACTGTGGTTTGGCAAGAAACCAAAGTTGTCGTTTCTGAAAGTTTGGGGCTGCGATGCTTATGTGAAAAAGCTTCAACCTGATAAGCTCGAACCCAAATCGGATAAATGTGTCTTCATAGGATATCCAAAGGAAACTATTGGATACACCTTCTATCACAGATCCGAAGGCAAGACTTTTGTTGCTAAATTCGGAAATTTTCTAGAGAAGGAGTTTCTCTCGAAAGAAGTGAGTGGGAGGAAAGTAGAACTTGATGAGGTAATTGTACCTGCTCCCTTATTGGAAAGTAGTACATCACAGAAATCAGTTTCTGTGACACCTACACCAATTAGTGAGGAAGCTAATGATGATGATCATGAAACTTTAGAACAAGATACTACTGAACCTCGTAGATCAACCAGAGTAAGATACGCACCAGAGTGGTACGGTAATCCTATTCTAGAAGTCATGCTACTAGATCATGATGAACCTACGAACTATGGAGAAGCGATGGTGAGCCCAGATTCCGCAAAATGGCTTGAAGCCATGAAATCTGAGATGGGATCCATGTATGAGAACAAAGTGTGGACTTTGGTTGACTTGCCTAATGATCGGCAGGCAATTGAGAATAAATGGATCTTCAAGAAGAAGACTGACGCTGACGGTAATGTTACTGTCTACATAGCTCAACTTGTCGCAAAAGGTTTTCGACAAGTTCAAGGGATTGACTACGATGAGACCATCTCACCCATAGCGATGCTTAAGTCTGTCCGAATCATGTTAGCAATTGCCGCATTTTATGATTATGAAATTTGGCAGATGGATGTCAAAACTGCATTCCTGAATGGATTTCTGGAAGAAGAGTTGTATATGATGCAACCAGAAGGTTTTGTCGATCCAAAGGGAGCTAACAAAGTGTGCAAGCTCTAGCGATCAATTTATGGACTGGTGCAAGCCTCTCGGAGTTGGAATAAACGCTTTGATAATGTGATCAAAGCATTTGGTTTTGTACAGACTTTTGGAGAAGCCTGTATTTACAAGAAAGTGAGTGGGAGCTCTGTAGCATTTCTGATATTATATGTAGATGACATATTACTAATCAGAAATGATATAGAATTTCTGGATAGCATAAAGGGATACTTGAATAAGAGTTTTTCAATGAAAGACCTCGGTGAAGCTGCTTACATATTGGGCATTAAGATCTATAGAGATAGATCAAGACGCTTAATTGGACTTTCACAAAGCACATACCTTGACAAAGTTTTGAAGAAGTTCAAAATGGATCAAGCAAAGAAAGGATTCTTGCCTGTATTACAAGGTGTGAAATTGATTAAGATTCAATGCCCGACCACTGCAGAAGATAGAGAGAAAATGAAAGATGTTCCCTATGCTTCAGCCATAGGCTCTATCATGTATGCAATGTTGTGTACCAGACCTAATGTATGTCTTGCTATAAGTCTAGCAGGGAGGTACCAAAGTAATCCAGGAGTGGATCACTGGATAGCGGTCAAGAACATCCTGAAATACCTGAAAAGGACTAAGGATATGTTTCTCGTATATGGAGGTGACAAAGAGCTCATCGTAAATGGTTACGTTGATGCAAGCTTTGACAATGATCCGGACGATTCTAAATCACAAACCGGATACGTGTTTACATTAAACGGTGGAGTTGTCAGTTGGTGCAGTTCTAAACAAAGCATTGTGGCAGGATCTACATGTGAAGCAGAGTACATAGCTGCTTCGGAAGCAGCAAACGAAGGAGTCTGGATGAAGGAGTTCATATCCGATCTAGGTGTCATACCTAGTGCATCGGGTCCAATGAAAATCTTTTGTGACAATACTGGTGCAATTGCCTTGGCAAAGGAATCCAGATTTCACAAGAGAACCAAGCACATCAAGAGACGCTTCAATTCCATCCGGGATCTAGTCCAGGTGGGAGACATAGAGATTTGCAAGATACATACGGATCTGAATATAGCAGACCCGTTGACTAAGCCTCTTCCACTAGCAAAACATGATCAGCACCAAAGCTCCATGGGTGTTAGAATCATTACTGTGTAATCTAGATTATTGACTCTAGTGCAAGTGGGAGACTAAAGGAAATATGCCCTAGAGGCAATAATAAAGTTATTATTTATTTCCTTATATCATGATAAATGTTTATTATTCATGCTAGAATTGTATTATCCGGAAACATAATACTTGTGTGAATACATAGACAAACTAAACGTCACTAGTGTGCCTCTACTTGACTAGCTCGTTAATCAAAGATGGTTATGTTTCCTAACCATATACATGTCTTGTCATTTGATTAACAGGATCACATCATTAGGAGAATGATGTGATTGACATGACCCATTCCATTAGCTTAGCACCCGATCGTTTAGTATGTTGCTATTGCTTTCTTCATGACTTATACATGTTCCTATGACTATGAGATTATGCAACTCCCGTTTGTTGGAGGAACACTTTGTGTGCTACCAAACGTCACAACATAACTGGGTGATTATAAAGGAGCTCTACAGGTGTCTCCAAAGGTACATGTTGGGTTGGCGTATTTCGAGATTAGGATTTGTCACTCCGATTATCGGAGAGGTATCTCTGGGCCCTCTCGGTAATGCACATCACATAAGCCTTGCAAGCATTGCAACTAATGAGTTAGTTGCGAGATGATGTATTACGAAACGAGTAAAGAGACTTGTCGGTAACGAGATTGAACTAGGTATTGAGATACCGACGATCGAATCTCGGGCAAGTAACATACCGATGACAAAGGGAACAACGTATGTTGTTATGCGGTCTGACCGATAAAGATCTTCGTAGAATATGTAGGAGCCAATACGAGCATCCAGGTTCCTCTATTGGTTATTGACCGGAGACATGTCTCGGTCATGTCTATATTGTTCTCGAACCCGTAGGGTCCGCACGCTTAACGTTACGATGACAGTTTCATTATGAGTTTATATATTTTGATGTACCGAAGTTTTTTCGGAGTCCCGGATGTGATCACGGACATGACGAGGAGTCTCGAAATGATCGAGACATAAAGATTGATATATTGGAAGCCTATGTTTGGACATCGGAAGTGTTCCGGGTGAAATCGGCATTTTACCGGAGTACTGAGAGGTTACCGGAACCCCCCAGTAACCTAATGGGCCTAGTGGAGGAAGAGGAGAGGAGGCCTAGGGGCTGCCGCGCGCCCCTTCCCCCCCAAGTCCGAATTGGACAAGGAGGGGGGCGCCCCCCCCCTTTCCTTTCTTCCCTCTCCTCCTTCCCCCCAAAGTCCTAATCCAACTAGGGAAAAGGGGGGAGTCCTACTCCCGGTAGGAGTAGGACTCCTCCTGCGCGCCTCCTCCTAGGGCCGGCCGCACCCCCCCTTGCTCCTTTATATACGGGGGAAGGGGGCACCTCTAGACACACAAGTTGATCTTCAAGATCTTTCTCTTAGACGTGTGCGGTGCCCCCCTCCACCATAGTCCTCGATAATATTGTAGTGGTGCTTAGGCGAAGCCCTGCGACAGTAGAACATCAAGATCGTCACCACGCCGTCGTGCTGACGGAACTCTTCCCCGACACTTTGCTGGATCAGAGTCCGGGGATCGTCATCGAGCTGAACGTGTGCTAGAACTCGGAGGTGCCGTAGTTTTGGTGCTTGATCGGTCGGGCCGTGAAGACGTACGACTACATCAACCGCGTTGTCATAACGCTTCCGCTGTCGGTCTACGAGGGTACGTAGACAACACTCTCCCCTCTTGTTGCTATACATCACCATGATCTTGCGTGTGTGTAGGAATTTTTTTGAAATTACTACGTTCCCCAACAGATAATGTTGCCCGATGGGCACCCCTTACTGAATGAACTGGAAAGAGTCACCTGATACCATGCTAGACTGGTGTCGGGGCAGCTGAAGAAGCATCCTGGAGAGGTTGCCCCTCACGAGCCACCAGGGTCCTGAGCCTCAGGGGGCTCCGTAGGCCCAGGTGGCTCCTAAAGAACGATCGTGATCTCCTCCAGGACGGCGTGATGCCTGGCCTCTTGAGCCGCCAGAATGCTCCGCAGGTGGCGCTGGAAGGTGACAACCGTGTTCGGCAGGCCGAGAGGCATGCGAACATAGCTATGAGGTGGACCCTCGCACCGTCCAACGTGTGAAGGCTAGAATCATCGCTGAGACATGGCCCTGTTGAGCACTGGAATGTCGACATAGACGTGCAGCCCGCCGCCCTCGATAGGGTGGAGAGCTGCGCTGGATGGTGGGCGACGGCCACCACGCATGGTCCCTGCTTCTTGAAGCTCCTGGATTGCCTTGGTGATGAATTCCTGAGCACAAGGTGCTCCACGCCTCGTGCCCTCCTGAGGGAAACATGCGGCGAAGCACACCTCCACATGGTGCCCGAGCACCTCCCTCGTGACGACGGCTAGGTCTGAGGCCCTCCAAAAAAGAGCCCCCGAGCCCAGCCGCGGCCTTCCTATGCGAGGGAAGGAGGCGCCCCATCTATGGGCGCGGGTCCTGAGGTCGTGCTACTAGAGACGCCGCCCTCCTGAGGTCCTTGGCGGAGTAGCTGCTTCTTCTTCTTGGGGTTGGCCTCAGGAGGGTGCGAGGTGCCTCTGTTGTCGGGGTCTTCGACCGCTGCAGCCTGGTAAGCGCGCTCGAGGGATCAGTTCTATTGCCTCTCAGAAAGATTTTGTGTCACCTTGTTTGAAATGCCTTGAGCGTGACAATGCTATCTCTATTGCAGAATTTTCTGTTGCCTCTGATGTTGCAATATCTCCAACTGCTTGCCACAGCCTGATTTTTGGTCCTTTTCTTTTTCTTTTGATTTTCTGAGGGTTTTGCTTGAATTTTCTTTTTCCGTGGCTTTGTGGTCTGGAAACTGAAGAAGATGACCCCTTCTTTCTTTCCAGAGTGGCTTGTCATCCTCAAACCCTTCCCAAAACCTTGCCATTTCCATCTTGGACAAAACCCCAATATTCTTTTGCTAGGGAATATTCCTTTTTCTATTAAAGGAATAACCTTGTCTGCCCTCGGTTGTGAAGCAACCTATATTTCCATCACTCCTAAAAATCCCAAATAATTCTCACAAATTGTTCGGGTCATATCTTCCTAAAATATGGGAAAACCATTCATTGCCATGTTCAAAAATATTCCACCAATAATTATTTTCCTATTCTGCCATAAATAGCACTTTGTGAAGCAAGTGCTATTTTCCTTTTCCCAATTGACCTCAAACTTCTTGGACATATTTTCATGTCCAAATAATTGCCTCATGCTAAAATTCAACTTAATTTGCCTAGCAAATATTCCTGAGAAATTTTTCAAAGTTCCTGTCTAAGGGAATTGGTTGTGAAGGAAGTGCTAGCTAGGTTAACCAAATTGAGTTGAAATTTTGCATGGTCCTTCATAGCATCAAATCAAAGCCCTCCTCAAGATTTGAGCTCATGCAATGCATCCATGTGAGCTGAGCATCAAATCCTTGTTTCTGTCCAAATTTTCAGTTAGTGAAGCAAGTATATTTTATATTTTCTCCATTATGGCTGAAAATTTTCCTAGGCCTTATCCTACCCATTTAAACTATCTCCACAAAATTTGGGTTCATTTCATATAGTCATTTTCCCTCATGAATTTTCTCAAGTTCCTGTTTAGAGAGGACCATTATGAAGGAAGTACCACCTTGGCTTGTCCAAATGGTCTGAAATTTTTATGTCACCTTCATATGCCCAAATCATCCTGCCATGTGCATTTTCAGCTCAAGTGGATTCTTCATGTGAGTGATACTTCATAGTTTGTATTTCTATCCAATCTGGTGGTTTGTACAGCAAGTACTAGATAAACTCCTCCTCTTGAGCTCAAACCATGCCATCTTAGTCACCTTAGTGAGTGATAAACCCCAATCAAAGCTCAGCCGTGAATGCCAAGCATGTGAGTCACACCAAACAACAAACACCTTGATGTGTGACTGAAACACTGCAAGCCATATTCACCAATTAAGCCCATGTGCTCATTTCTTTCCCTCTTGGCTTTCTCCTTGATGTGACCTATCGTGCGGACATGGTCGGCTGACTCGGGTGCAACCTCTTGCGCCAGCTCACCCGGTGACCACCGCCTTGGCACGCCATGGACCAAACCTGGCCAAATGGGCCGGCCCGGCATGGCACGACCCGACCTGGGTTAAATGGGCTGGGCACGGCATGGCCCGGCCAGGCACAGTAAGTACTCGGGCCGTGCCGGGCTGGCACGCGTGCTGGCCTCTCAGGCCCAGGCACGGCCTGAGTAGGTGCACCTGGCCTGATTGGGCACGCGAGGAGGCACGATCGCAGCAGCGTCGTTCGCGCACGGATGAGGATGCTCGTTGTCTCGTAGCAGTAGGGCATTAGCGCATGATTTTTTTAATCGATTGATCATACAAGGCGCTCCTCCCACCGCTCGCTAGTCCTTTTTTAGACAAAATCCCTCGTTCGTTAGTCTTGCATGTCGATCGTACGAGGCGCTTGTCCCCGCTCGCTAGTCGTGCCGTGCCAGGCTGGCACGCGTGCCAGGCAAGGCAGCCTAGGCACGGCCCTAGCCAGGCCACGTGCCAGGCACGACCCACTAAGTCACATGCCATGTCGGTTCGTGACGGGCCTGGTACGCGGGCCATCGTGTCGGGCCGACAAGACCAGCCCGTTTGGCCAGGTATACCATAGACGCGAGCTAAGCGTCGTTTGCTTCGGGCACCTCCTCCTCTCGTCATCTTCGCGCGCGTGAACCTATCCAGCATGTTTCCCGCGTCATCACCATCCCCCTGGACCTCTCTCCCCCTCCCGAAGCCTCCTCGTTGGCGCTCGTCGCCGCGCGCCCACGGTTGAGCTGTAGCCGACAGCGTATTTATGGCGTTCGGCCGCTTCTCCTCGTCTGTGCACTCGTCCCCTCATTGCCTGGCCATGTCTAGCGCCTTCCCCGTGCCATCGCTGTCCCTCTAGAGCCCTTGCCCCCTCCGTTTTCTTCTCGGGCGAGCCGTCCCCGTCGCCGAACAGTGCGTGCCCGTGGGCATTCGTCTTCTTCCTCCTTTGTTTCTTCTCCCCCGTGCCCCTCGACCTCTTGTGCCCCGTACTGCAGGCCCTCTGCTCCCCTACGTCACCTACCGTCGAGCAAGCTCGTGTGCCCACGCGTCCACGGCTCCGGTGACGTGTAACGCGGCCGTGCTCACCCAACCGCCTTGCACGACTATATATAGCCCCTCCCCACGGCTCCCGAGCACGTCATCAGCTCCACCTTGCTCCCAGGACCCCGCCTAACCACTCGCCCGAGCTCGGGGACACTCCTAGCCCTCCGCCACGGTCGCTGGCATCCCCCTCCTAAATTCGCTCAAGCCAGCGCTCCCCTCTCACACCGTCCACCTCCATGAGCTCCACTATACTCCGGCGGACTCTCCCAGCTTCTTTCCTCGACCGCCGAAGCACCCGAGCCCCTTGTCCATCTTCGACCGCCGGCGTCCGCCGTGGGAGTCGGAGCTTTGCTCCCTCCATTGCTTCCCGGCGGGAACGAGCCCTCCAGGCGGGAGCGGCCCATCTCCCTGAGTCCAACGATGCCCGGATCCTCGCCTGAGATGGCCCGTGCCACCGGGGGTCGCTGCCGGCACGCGCGGCCGTCCACTACATCGCGGGCGGGCGCGAGCATGAAGACGAAGGCCGGGCCAGGCGAGCCCCACCTCACGTGACCCCACCAGTCAGCCTCCCAGGAGCCGGCCCCGCCACTGCTGACTGGGATAAGTGGACACGGCTTTCAGAAAACGCACTTTCTCGTTGTGTAAGCATACTTTTATGCTTCTTCAGTCTACTCTACGCTTACTCCTCTCTGAAGGCGTATTCCTGAGAATGCATTTTCTCCTTTTCAGCCACCGGCCAAATCCTCTAGTTTGTGAACGTTCACCCGTTAGCAACAGAAAAGCATATTCTTTTATTTGTTTTTCTGCTAAGGAACGAACTGTCGTATTTTTTCAACCAAGATCCCGATTGAGTTGATTCCAGCGCTCACTTCTTCGTCTCGTCAAGTCTGTTCCGTTTCCATCATTTTCACTATGGTTTGACATACTGGAAATGACCATTTTTCCCTTGCCCCTAATCAGCCCCCTTCGAGAGAGAACCCTTTCCGGTGATTCTTTCCGCGACTTCACCGCACATCTTCCCGGAGCCTTCTTCACCCCAGGCAAGCCACAACACCCATTTGCATGATGGCCATGCAGTAGCCATGGTTTTCAACTTGAATATTTAATAAATGTCTATTTGTTTTGATATGGTTGTCGTTATTTCGGTTATGCTTATGGACCGCTGGTTACCGTCATGATATGTTTTCTTGCACTCTGTTATCATGTTCTACCTGATAGTATTACTTTTATATTGGTCATGCTTGATAGTAGTACATGTTGGGTTGGTCATGTTCTTTGGTGCATGACTAACATCGGTTACCGAGTACCGTTGTTATGCATGTTCCTTTACATCCAGTGGGTTAAATGCTTGCATGGTAGTTTTATCATTATGTTATTGCATGGTACTTATTGTTGATGCTAGTGTTCATGTTATGATATGAGTAGTGTTCTAGTTGTGATTTTCATGCTCGTCAGTATGCCATGCTCATCTAGATAAATGGTTAAATGTTATTGTTATGCTCGTTGATTATTATGCACCCCCATGCTCATGTTGATATCATGTTCATGCATTATAGTTGCATCATGTTATTTTTAGCATGGCTCAGCATATGCATTCAAGTTTAACCGGATAATAATGAACTTGAACAACTGTTGGCTGAGTCATGGTGCCACCAAATCGAGCTTACCGGTGCAACCACACTTGCCTTATGGGGGGTCCTAACTGGGTCTATTGTTGTGCCTCTCGCCGGTGCCTCCAATGAGGGAAGGTTATGCGCGGGCGCTACCTTGGCCAGGTAGGACGGCATAAGCCTTGTGAGCCCGAGTTTGGTTATGTACACTGTGCACATCTCCCTGTTTTGGACCATTTATTGTTTTTGCCACGACGGTGGCCGTTGGTGCCTTTGGTAGGCACGGGGACACCCATGACTTAGCCCAAAGGGGAGTTGGCCGGAGTGTCCGGGAGAGTGTCATGGCAGTAGATCGGTTTTGTCGGAATGTCGTTGGTCCACGCGAATGGGAGTGCAAGGCCATGGGTTCCGTGGTGTGGGTATAGTGTGCTAACCTCTGGAGAGTGTTTATTAAATCTATCGATAGCCGCGCCTGTGGATATGGGCCCAGTTCGTAGTCGGTCACACTATGGGTCAACAGTAATAATAATATGATTAATAACAACCCCGGTTCGATGATGAAAGAAGTTGGTTGATATTTATGTGATCATGAGAGGATCACCGTGGTATCGAGGATACCGCGTTGTGGATATTTGTGATGTTATGCGAGAATCACGGGTAAAGGTCAAGCTCCTTGTGGTCATGTATTGATTAATACGGTATTGTTTATACCAATATCGACTTGATCCTGAGATGATCGTGTGATGTCCGAGGATGGTAAGTGATGCAGATGATGGTTACGAGGTAACCCCGAGTAGAGTAATTTGATGCATGATAGTGTTATCATGTTGCATGTTAGTAACATCATGTTTATATGTTCGTGCCATGCTTATGTTGTGCTTTTGGTATCATGTTGTTCATGCCATGTTGTTCAGATGATATCATGTTAATCCTTGTTAACCGGTAATTGCCATGCTATTGTCTGTCTTGATTGCTTTGGTTGTTGTGAGCTTGCAAGTACACTCAATGTACTGACCTGGCGTGTCATGCCAGTTTGCAGGTCATGCCGGATTTGATTGTTTGTTTGCCGTGGATCCCTTGTTTGCGAGCTAGGATAAGCTTTCCAGCCAGAGTCCCTGCAGAGCGGAGTTCACCACCGTCGTCGTTGTTCCGCTACCAGTAGTCTGTCCGCTGCTTCGTGTTGTTCTGCTGCTTGCATGGAGCAACCGTGGCACGCGTAGTTTCGCTGTGCCGATGTAACCCCCTTGTACCCATATAGATTGTAATAAAGAGCTGATTTGTTCTATGCTAAGCAGTGCCATATTCCAGAAGACTTCTCCTCGATGTCTGGGCTGGAATACGGGGCGTTCCGGTTTCTCTGAGCCGGGGTGCCACACTGCTAATGTGGTAACTAACCCCTCTTCTGAGGATACCACTACTATTGCTGATGAAAATGCTAGGTTGAAGACATTGCTTGAAACTGGTATGCACAAAATCCTCAAAGGGCATTACGCATTATGTGATGTTCTCAAGAAACAGATTCTGAACCGAAACCCTAGGAAAGAGGGTTTTGGTTTCGAGAGGAAAAATGAATGTTGATGGTTCTTACTGGAAGCCTGAGCAATACGCCAAAACCACATGGGTTGCTGCAAAGGGCCCTTCAGTGGACCCATCCACCTTATCTGGCTTCACTTGTGCTAATCCCATTATCATTGATGAGTCATTTGACGCCAATTATAAGCTGTTTAAGAATCAGAATGGTGAAGTGTTTGCCAGGTT